>NC_026001.2:10730288-10772396 GCF_000442705.2 Elaeis guineensis
TTTTTTGTTTATTATAGGGGTGTACATGTAGGGCTGTCAAAATGGGCTTGGCCCATAGGGCCGGCCGGCCCAACCCTATAAATAGGGTGGCTAGGCTGCCATATAGAAATAGCCTAAATAACAATCGGGCCTGTTTGGCCCGTCTACATCAGTCCAAGGGCTAATATGGGTTGGGCCGGGCTAGCCTGGGTGGGCCATGAAAATTAAAAAAAAAAATCTTTAAAAAAAATTTATTCATTTTTTAATCCTGATTTCTGAGCTCCACTACCCACATCGTCGGTCACGTGCTGCAACCAGCAAGATGACTGCTCCACCGGTTCTCTCCCTTTCGCTCCCAGCTCCACAGATCCCCCTTCCTCCTCCTCATCACTGGTGCCGCCACTTCTGACCTCCGAGTTCGATCACAAATCAAGATACGCCAGCCTCCTTCTCTCTTCTACCGATGGATGCCCCTCCATCCAACCTCCAGACGATCTTCTCCTCCTCCGATCTCCTCCTCCTTTCCATCAACGGACGTCCCCTCCATCCAACCTCTAGACGAATCCTTTCCTCCTCCTCCTCATCGTCGGCGCAGCCACCTCCAAATCAATCCGACCGAGCTCCTCATCCTCGGGTCTCTTGATCTCTCCACTCTTCGAGTTAGATCCACGCTGCCATCCCCTCGATCTCTCTCCACTCTCTAGGCCCGACCGCTCGAGGTGCCGCCACCTCCAAGACAAATCCGACTGTGGCTCCTCCTCCTCAAGCTCTCTCGATCTCTCTCGATCTCTCCACTCTCCGAATCAATCCGCATTGCCTACAGCCTCCCCTCGGGCTCTCTCGATTTCTCTCCACTCTTCAGGCTCGATCGCTCGAGGCTCTCCCCCTTTCGGGATCTTTACCTCTCTTTTTTTTCACTCGTCAGTCATTTGAGGTTCAAGGCTCATGGGTTGGCCCGGCTCGGCCCACGGCCCTTAAGGGCTGGGCTGGACAGCTATATTGTGTCTCATTTTTGGCTAGCTTAGCTCGACCGACCCATCAAATTTTAGGCCCTTGTAGGCCGAGCAGAGCTGGGGCGGGCTAGCCCATTTAACAGTACTATGTACATGGTTTGGTTTGATCTGATTTAGAGATATTTTTAAACCAAACCAATAAATTATGGTTTATCAATTTTATAAACCAAATCAGATTATTTTGTTACTTAAACCAGACCAAACTAGATCGGTGAATTACGGTTTGGTTTAATTTGATTAATGGTTTGACATATTACAATATGGTAGATGAAAAATTTTGAAAAAAAAATTCTAACTAAATAAAAATTAAAATTATTAGGATGGCTTTCAGACTAATGTATAGCTCCGATTTCTAGAATCATTAAAGTGAAGATTACACCTTTAGGTCTCATTACTATTATATAAGTATATTAATCGATATGTGTCATTTTTTGAATCTATAATGTATAATCAAACGAAAATACTATAAGTTCCACAGAATTCAGATTATGCAATGCTACAAAGTGTAGAATAAATTATCATTACTAAAAAAAAATATTAAAATTTTTAAGATCAAAGACTAAAGTTTGATATTCTGTTCTTTAATCCTCCAATCAAAAAATAGAAGTGTTGCACTGTGAAAACCATTTGGAGTGAAATATGTAAAGAGTATTTATATCTCTTGTCAAATAGCTTCTAATTGCTTCAATCTTCGTTACTTTGAAGTACTTTATTGGAAACCAATTGTACTATTGTTTTCATTTTATTATTGCTGTAGAAATAAAAACTCACAAACATAAATGCAGCTAGATAATTAAGCAAAAGTTATAGGAGAGAAACAATACAGATATAATGAGAAACATAAGCTTAGAAGCACATACAACATGGTTATGAAACCAAAAGAGTCAACCAAAGCTAGACTCTATTCTAGAGTTTATATGTTAGTATGTATATATATACACACACATACGCATACACATTACGGTTTAAGGTTTTGGTTTTGTCTAATATTTTTTATAACCAGATTAGTCTGTTAAATTATTTTATATAAAAATCATAAATTAAAACAGACTATTTTAATTTTCAACCAAATCATACTAAAAATGATTTGTTCTGATTTAGTTTAATAGTTTAAACCATTTAGTGAACACATCTAGTTGATTTTTTTTAAAAGACTCAAATTTTGTGTTTCAGTACAGTGATTCAGAAATTTTTAAATTTTCTATTTTAAAAGATTCAAAATAAATGGCATTTCAATTCTTTCTTTTTAAATGATTAAAAAGTTTTAAAGTTTAATTTTAATAGTCCCATAATGGATGATTAAATTCAAGTGCTCTTGCATTTATAGATCTCCCATTCATTCAAGTCTAAGTTGAGCTTAGATGAAGTGGGCTGGTGACTACATGCACATGTGCTCAGCTTGGTTTGGCTTGATCGACTGTGCCATGCACATGGCATGGCATAACGTGCATGACATGTACATATACTATATGTGCATGCAACGTAACATAATCAGAATTTTAAATTTGAATTTTATTTCAATCTATATGTAATCATATAATGTAATGTATGGATTGTAGAAATTAATGAGTATATGCTCGCAAGCCTTTATAAGGTGTCCGATAATGGGCCATTAAGGCCTTTGTTGTGAGAGCCATTGAAATCTTTATGAGCCTCTTGGTTGCTTAGGTTGAGCCTATAAAGGGCTTTAGGTCCCGAATCTTAACGTATTACAACCATATGCATTATGCTAGTATTCCAAAGCCCACGAGAAAAGCCCCTATTAGCCATCTTTTTTTTTTTTGATATTTCCTCCAATTTTCACTATTCTCCATTTTCATTTTTCCAAAGTGTTCTTATTGGGTATTTGAAAGAAAGATGATTGGATCAAGCCTCCGATAAAATTGGGCTCATAAAAGGAGGATCGAACTGAACTGGATTATTGTATGTTAGGAATGATTTTATCGTGACCTGCATGAGAGGATGAATTTCATTTTTTTTTAAATATTTTTCATATACCTCGATCCTCACAAGCTTTTTTTGTTATAAAATTTTTAAAATTATTATTTTTATAATATTAATAATTTCTAGGCACTACACCTCCAACACATAAAACCATTGCTTTGTGATTGAATGAAACATAAGGGTAAAAACCTTTCAGTGAAGCTGCGAGAGTACGAAAAGAAAAAAAAAAAAAAAAAAAAAGATAGGTCTCATTAATTATATGGAGATAAAAATTTTTGTTTTTATGGAATGATCTTCCGATAAATGTATAAAATTTACAATTTAAAACTAATCTTGATGCTTTTATCATTCATAGATTGTATTAAATTTTAATTTTATGTAGAATGCATAGTGACTGCTTAATCGCTCAGCATGTGAATTGTAAAAATGATGACGCACATATCTTACTTGAACCAATGTAAAGTCAAAAAAACTGACACGAGGAGTAAATGGGTTCAACCTCATGTTCAAATCTAAGTTAATTCTAGAAGAACGTTAGAAATTTGTAAATAATCATGGAGATCTAATTATATATAATTGAATTTAGTAAAATCTAAGTATATTTGGAAGGACATAATATGAATTGAGATCAATCAAATATTTTACTGAAGATATATTATCTGCAAATCAATTTAAAATAGTTTTTATTACAAAAACTTTTTTACGAACAGATGAATGCGGATATATTTATGGATAGATTTAATCGATATAAATATCCTGTTCTATTAATCCTCAAGTAATAAAATCATCCAATTAAATATACTACTTTGCATAGTCTATCGGCTCATGCAAATTGAATCTTGGTGTAAGCCTCCCTGTAATGAGGCTTGCATTTGTAAAAGGAGAAACTATGTGCTTTATTTATTCCTGGAACTACGGAAGGTAGGATATAATGACATAATAATAGCAAATCATCTTGTAATGATTCGTGTCGTATAATCCCATGACGGCACGTGGTAAGTCGCGATTAAGGACTCGATCATTGCCACATTTTCCAAAGTCCACCGTCAAAATTTAAAGCACAATTCATCACTGCCTAAAGTTCCCGTCGCCTTCCGGAGTTCTACTCCCAAGTAATACAAAAAAAAAAATATATTTATCTAAATAATTTAAATTTAATTTATTTATAAATTTGATATAAAAATAATAAAATATCATTTTGAATGGTATTTTATCAAAGCCACGTCATCCATATTTTTCACGTAGACGTCGTCCAAAAATAATAATAATAAAAAAAATATCATTTTAAATGATATTTTTAAAAACGCCATTCAAAATGACGTTTTCTAATTATTTCTCTAAAAAAAATAAAAAAAATAAAAAAAATAAAATTTATAATTTTAAATTTATAAATAAATAAAAATTTTAATTTTGAATAAATTTAAAATATAAAAATTTAAATTTTTAATTCAAATAAAAAAATAATTTTAAATTATTTTTTTTTCAAATTAATTTTTTTAAAAAAATATTTAAACAAAAATCTTAAAAATTTTAAAATTTAAAATATCATAGAAAAAGAAAAAATGAGAAAGAAATACAAAAAAATAAAAATTATAATTTGAATTTAAAAAAATAAAAATAAAAATTTAATTCAAAAACATCATTTCAAATTCTTTCCCCATTTCAAATTAATTTTTTAAAAAAATGTTCAAAAAAATAAAAAAACAAAAAGTGCCATTAAAAAGTCAAAAATTCAAAAAAATCGAAAAAAAATAAAAACTATAATTTGAAATTTAAAAGAAATAAAATTTTTAAAATTAATTAAAATAAAAAATATCATTTCAAATTATTTCTTCATTTCAAATTAATTTATTTAAAAAATATTCCAAACAAATAAAAAATAGCCTAAAAAAATTTCATAAAAATAGAAAAAATAAAAATAGAAAAATTATATAATTATAATTTTAAATTAAAAAAATAAATTTTTAATTTGAATTCAATTTTGATAAAAGAAAAATAAATGCCATAAAAAGTGAAAAAAAAGAAAAAATGTGAAAAAAAAGAAATTTATTAATTTAAAAAAATAAGAATTTTAACTTTAATTCAAATAAAAAATATCATTTCAAATTACTTTCTCCATTTCAAATTAATTTTTTAAAAAATATCTAAAGAAAAAAAAAATATTGTAAAAAAATAAAAAATACCATAAAAAAGAAAAAAAAGAAAAGAATAGAATTGAAAAAAAATAGGAATTCTAATTCTAATTCAAAATAAAATTTATAATTTTAAATTTTAAGAAATAAAAATTTAATTATAATTGAAATAAAAAATCATTTTAAATAACTAAATTAATTTAAATTTAATTATTTAAAAAATATTCTAAATAAAGGAAAAAAATACCTAATAAAATGCCAAAAAGATAAAAATGAGATAAAATTAAAATTATAATTTAAAATTATAAAAATTTAAATTGAATTCCAAAAAAAATGCCATAAAGAAGTGAATAAAAGAAGAAAAATGGTAAAAAAATAAAATTATAATTATAAATTAAAAAAATTTAACTTTAATTTAAATAAAAAATTATCATTCAAATTACTATCCCATTTTTAATTAATTTTATTTATTAAAAAATCATATAAAATAATTAAAAAATTTAAAAAATTAAAAAAAATCAAAAAAAAGAAAAAGAGAAAAAAAAGGAGAAAACGTCAAAGGGAATGGTGTTTTCTCCCCTTCCCCCTTTCTTCTCTCCCTTCTCCCTTCTCCCTCTTCTCTGGCAATCTCCGACGTCTCTCCGACGGCACGACGGCATGGTGAGCTCCCGACGACGGTGAGCTACCTCCTCTCTCTTCCTCTTTCTCTCCTCTTCCTCTCTCTCTCCTCCCTCTTTTTCATTGGCCGCCGGTCGAGGCCGGCGTGGCCGCGCCCCGTCGGCAGCCGCATGCCCCGACGACGGCCCCCCTCCCTCTCTGGCCGCCCCTCTTTCCTCTTCCTCTCTTCTCTCTCTCTCCCTTTTTTTCTATATATACATTGGTCAATTGATTGTCCAGTTTGGACAGTTTGAGAATTACATTTAATTTTATAGATAATTATATTATTCGAATGATATGTAGAGGGTTCGAGAGAAATTTTGGACAGTATTTTTCTTTAGTTCTCCTCACACATTTTGAGTCATGTGGGGAGAACTAAAGAAAAATACTGCCGAAATTTTTTTCGGTCCTTTTTGCATATCGTTTGATTAATGTAATTAATCTATAGAATTAATGCAATTTTCGAATGGGATAGGATCTATCTGTACCTATTTGTTGATAATATGATGCATGTATCATGTAAATCTTTTGAAACGATAAAATAATTAGTAATACTAAATATTTAGATTTTGATTTTATCATAGGTTCTCTGAGAAAATGGTCAGTACTCGAGTTCGTGTACTATTGTATTATGATGGCATGATACAGAATGATGAAACTGGTGTGCAGTATAGTCACCCTACAAATCGGATGATTAGAGTATCTTCATCATTATCACGTCAAGAATTATTAGATCATTTATACAGCAGTATTCCTGTAGATAAAAAAAATGAAATAAAATTGAAATAAAAATCTCCTAATCTGTCGGGACAGTTAATGCAGAGTAAATATATCTTAGTTCAATTGATGACGATGAAGATGTCGAAGAAATGCTGACCTTTCCTTTGAAATATTCAGAATATCGATTTTTAGAATTATATATTGAAAAGGAAGATGTACCAAGCTTTGAATACCATAGTCGGCTTTTAACTCAAGTGGACAATAATGTTGGGCCTTCCTCACCTTTCGTAACTCCTATGGTGCAAACTGATAGTGTTGAGGCCATTTTTGCAGAATAATATTCCACTACTGTCGGCCCTAGTTGTCAATTATTCAGAGTCCTATGGTGACTTCTCCTATGTCATCTGCTATGCTGACTTCTCCTTTGCTAGAAGTAGTGGTAAGTGCGGGAGCACACTCATATAGGAACGATGACTGGATAGTCGGTGGAATAAATTTTGATAGTCTAGGCTTTGAGTCAGATGAAAGTGGAGATGAAGACTGTTGGATGGATGAGGACAGTAGCAGTAATGATGATGATGGTGAAGATGAGAATGACGATAAGATGTTCAGGCTAATATTAATGTGGAAGAACCTCAACCTCGTTTGCACGAACCTCCATAATATTTTAACGATATAAATTTAGATGATGATGGTTGTGTTAGTGCTGGTTGAAGATTGAACTCTGACAATCAGTTTTGGACTCCTCGATGACTGAATTTTCTAAAGGTCTAATATTTGAGAGTAAAGATTATGTAAGGAGAACTGTTGATCTTTATCACATTATGAAGCATCAGACATACAATGTAATTCAGTTGCATTCGAAATTATAGTCTATACGATGTGCATCATCAGATAATATTCAAAATTATAAATTGAGGTTTCGTGCTGCATTGTTGAAAAAATATGAATATTTTCAAATCACAAAATATGAGAGTCCTCATACTTGTTTGTTTATGGGATTGAGTCGAGATCACAAATATGTCAGTGGAAGGATGATTAGCACACTAGTCCGACATATTGTTGAGAAAGATCTTGGTGTTAAAGTTGAAGCTATTGTGGCAACCGTTAATGATCAATTTCAATATACAGTGTCATACAGGAAAGCATGGTGTGGAAAGCAGAAGGCATTAGTTGATATTTATGGAGAATGAGAGCCGTCTTATGCTAAATTATTCTATTATATGATTGTACTTCAACATGTAAATCTCAGTACAGTTATTTCATGAAATTTTTTTCAAACTGTGAATTTCAATGTCCGAGTTTTAAATTATATTTTCTGGACTTTCAAACCATCTATCCAAGATTTTACGCACTGCCGTCCTGTAATCAGCAATAATGGCACGCACTTGTATGGAAAGTTTAAAGGTAAGATGTTAATTGCAATAGAAATTGATGCATAGAATGAGATATTTTCATTAGCATATGCAATTGTGGATGAGGAGACGACTGCAAGTTGGAGTTGGTTTTTTTTCTAGTTCAGAACACATATCGTTAAAGATAGAAACGGAATATGCTTAATTTCTGACAGGCATCCAGGTATATTAAATACCATCGCAAATGAGTCTATTGGATGGAGTCCACCACGTGCCTATCACCGATATTGTTTAAGACATATCTGCAATAATTTCAACACTCATTTTAAAAATATGCAGCTGAAAAGAGCAGTATGGCAAGCAGGAAGCGCTCATCAAGTTTGCAAGTTCAACTTTATCATGGGTAGGATCAGAATAGTGAATGAAGAGGCTTGGAGCTGGTTGTCCGAGATAGAAAAGGAAAAATGGACATTGGCACATGATGATGGCCTGTGCTATGGTGTCTTAACTATAAATTTATCGAAGATTTTTAATAGTGTTTTACGAGGAGCTAGAAATGTGCCAATTACAACTTATGTTCAAATGATATTTTATCATCTTGTGAAATACTTCAATACGAGGTATGCCCAAGTCTTGAGATATATAGAAAAGAATTCAAATAATCTTTTTACTCCTCATGTTGCAATTAAGATTGCTTAAGATCAAGTTAAAGCTAACCAGCATCGAGTAACAGCATTCAACCTTCAAAGAGGTATATATGAAGTGCTTACGATGAGAGCAAGTACAGGATTACGAGGTGGAGAAAATTTTCATACTGTTACTTTAGCTGAAAAAAAATATTCTTGTGAAAAGTAGAGTATGTACAAATATCCATGTTCACATGTTTTAGCTGTGTGTCAAGAAATTGCTATACATTTTAGTGATTTTGTGGATGATGCATATACAATTTCAGCATATATGAATGCTTGGAGCGGTCACTTTAATCTATTACCACATGAAGATTATTGGATGCATACACGTATGTTCAAATGTATTTCTGATCATCATCGTTTGAGACCCAAGCCGAAAGGTAGACCAAAGTCAACAAGACTACGAAATGAGATGGATGATAGGCAAATAGAAGTAAGAACCACCGTGATATTTGTAGGGAACAGGGTCATGACCGCCGCCACTGTCCTAGGATACTTCAACATACTTTAACTTCAAGCAGTGAAAGAAATTAAAAGCTCCGAAGACTTATTTTCATCATTGTTTTATGTATTTCTGTGAGATTGTATTTGAATATACGTGTTTAATATCCCGAGATGAACTAAATTTTATGTTTAAGTTGTATTGTATGACAATATTATGTTTAAAATATATTTCTCATAAAATGAATGTCTATCATATTTCTTATTTTTTAATACGTCTGTGATAATATCGTTATTTTAGATTTATTAGCGTATTATGGTTTATGATCCACGGTATCCTGATCCTCGAGACAGCAGTACTCTTATATTGCAGGAGCACCATCGATCACAGACTATTTTAGATGGCGGCGTAAGCATTCCAATCCTATTTACTATTTAAATTTTTTTTTAAAAGTCATATACATTATCTAATTATTATATTTTATTGTAGGAGCCTAGACACCTTCATCTACGATGATCCGATGCTGACTTCTAGAGGACAGAGGACATCCCACATAGAGTGCTAGATTATTTACGATATCTTAGATTTTATGGAGTATATCGGATTGGTCGTATATAGATGGACGTTGGTCTTATTATTGCTTTGCTTGAGAGATGGCGTCCAGAGACACACATATTTTATCTTTCATTTGGTGAGGCGACCATCACTTTACAGAATGTCAGCATCCTTACTGGACTATCAGTTGATGGCGATCCAGTTACTGGAGTTGATCCCACGCTTACCATTCTGGAGTGGCAGGCTTTGTGCTTGCGATTATTAGGGTTTGAGCCCGACGCATACTTTTTCGATCATTCACCACTCAGGATTGAGTGTTTGAATGATCGTTATCGATATTTTCATATTGCGGATGATGCACCAGAGGAGATGGTGCAGCAGTATGTTAGGGGTCAGGTCCTGTGGTTGTTAGGTGGTGTCCTATTATCCGATACTTCATCGAATAAGATGAAGTTGATGTTTTTGCCATTATTAGAGGATTTAGACTTCGTTCGTAGACTCAGTTGGGGCAGTGTAGTACTAGCTTGCTTATACAGAGCTATGTGTCGGAATTCTTATGCTAATCAGAGCGAGATTGATAGTTATCTTGTATTATTACAGGTATGTGAATTAAAAATTTTTATTTTTAATATTCAATTATATTTCACATTGGAAATATGATGTATGATTTTTTTTGAAATTTGCAGATTTAGGTATGAGAGCATATGCCGACTATCAGTCCATTACGACGACAGTTGCTCGAGATGCCATCAGAGCAGCAAGATCCTGATGTTCTATTCAAACTAGACAGACCATTGAGATATAGGTATAAAAATATTATTTTTTTTATTTGAAACTTACTATTTTAAATTCGATAAAATTTATTTAACATGAGTAGATTGTGAAACAGATGGAACGTTGCATTCAACGTTCATCACGTATCGACGAGAGTGGCATGGGTTTATAGGTGCCAGTTGGATACATTAGTTGAAATATATAGACGGATAAATTTTGAATTTTTTATAAATATCATTTTACAGTATTCATAATCTATTAAAATTTTAGCTTACTAATTTTTTTTATTTTAACTCTATCAGTTTTTGTGGGAGCCATATACAAATGAGATATTGGCTATGCTGCCGCAGATGTGTACAGTTGGACACGACATATGGACTGCTACGGTGCCACTTATTTATTTTGATGTGGTAGAGTGGTATATTTTCGATCGTATCCTGTGGCAGTTTGGTCAGATTCAGGGCATCCCAGAGCAGTTTGATACCAGCCAGAGACTTCATCGTATTGATCGACGAGGGAGAGCTCGATTGACTGGCGTATCAGATATGCAGAATACATCGATATTTGGGACGCACGTCGAGATCACGTTGTTCATGGTGATCCTATTTTGAAAGGCCGTTCATATACCGATGACTACATGGCTTGGTTTTTTAGCATTACGGTGCGAGTCATTGGACAGCCTCGGTATGCAATTTTCGGATACGAGGGTGAGAGTTGTACTGTGCGTCTTTTGGTAAGATTACGAAAATTACTTTATGTTATTTATGTTATATTTTTATTTTATATTTTACAGTATACTGACTGTTTTATTTTTATTTTATAGATTGATTCTATGTCGGATCTTGTGTTGGACGCTTGTCGTGCTTTATCTACGATTGATGAGGACGAACGGATTCGGATACTGTGGGAGATAGAGAGAACAAGTTCCGAAATATTGGTGACGATTGGTGTTGATCCATATAGCTGTGCCCTTGGTATGGAGCAGTCCCGACGCCAGATATGAGATATACGCCGTCACCATATGTTCCACATATGCCATCACCGCATATTCCACAGATGTCATCATTAGATGCTGCACAGATGCCACCGCCTTTTGATCCACAGATGGCAGTGCCTTCTTCTTCCTACATCTCCCAGATGACATCATCGAGTACCACTTGATCACATGAGTATGGTACTTTCTTTTCAAGTCCATCCGTGTATCTAGATGAGAGGGTTGAGCGGGTCGCTCAGTCCGTAGATGATCCGACAGCATCAGTTATTCTTGAGCAGCATGATCAGCAGATCTCCTCCACTGATATAGGGGAGGAGCCATCACAGCAGGAGCAGGAGCAGCCGGCGAGAACCTTCCTGAGAAGGTCCAAGCGACCACGGGCACCGCGACGTCCTTGTGGGACTTAGTCTTTGTTAGATTTGTACTTAGTATTTTTTAAATTTTTATTGTACTATTTTTTGTACGTTTGATATTTTTATTCTATTTAATAATATTAAATATTAATTTTATTTTATATTATTTAATTTCAAATGATCGGATATTATGCTTTGTGCATATGGATACACATACTCGAATGTGTCTTAGAACATTAGGAGAGAAAAAGTTATGCTAAAAGGATTACAGAAATTATAACGTAAATAATAATAATATATCGAATAATTTAATTATGAGATGAATCGGATCGTATTGGTACATCTCGATCTGATACAGGCATGAACAGGTACGTATGGTGTGGTATGAAAAAAAATTAATTAATTTTAAATAGAGAAAGTAATTTGAAATGATGTTTCTTATTTGAATTATATTTTTTATTTTAATTAAAATTAAAAATTTTATTTCTTTCAAATTTAAATTTAAAATTATAATTATAATTTTTTTTATTTTTTTAAATTCATGGCTTCTTTATGGTACTTTTTATTTTTTTAATTTATTATTTTTTTGATATTTTTTTTAAAAAAAATAATTTTAAATGAAAAAAATAATTTGAAATGATATTTTTTATTTGAATTAAAATTAAAATTTTTCTTTAAATTCAAAATTATACCTTATATTTTTTACCATTTCTTTCTCATCTTTTCTTTTTTTATGGTATATTTTATTTCTTTAATTTTTTAAGATTTTCTTTGAAATATTTTTTGTAAGAACAAATTTTAAAAGGAGAAAATAATTTGAAATTATCTTTTTTATTTGAATTAAAATTAAAATTTTTATTTTTTAAATTTTAAAGTTATAATTTATATTTTTTCTCATTTTTTCCCCTTTTTTTATCTTTTTGGCATTTTTTTAGGTATTTTCTTCCTTTATTTAGAATATTTTTTAAAAAATTAAATTTATATTAATTTAGTTATTTAACATGATGTTTTTTATTTGAATTATAATTAAAATTTTTATTTCTTAAAATTCAAAATTATACCTTATATTTTTTTACCATTTCTTTCTCATCTTTTTTTTATTCTATATTTTATTTCTTTAATTTTTTAAGATTTTCTTTGAAATATTTTTTGTAAGAAAAAATTTTAAAAGGAGAAAATAATTTGAAATTATCTTTTTTATTTGAATTAAAATTAAAATTTTTTATTTTTCAAAATTTAAATTTATAATTTATATTTTTTTCTCATTTTTTTTCTTTTGTTATCTTTTTGGCATTTTTTAGGTATTTTCTTCCTTTATTTAGAATATTTTTTAAAAAATTAAATTTATATTAATTTAGTTATTTAAAATGATATTTTTTATTTGAATTATAATTAAAATTTTTATTTCTTAAAATTTAAAATTATAAATTTTATTTTTGAATTAGAATTACAATTCCTATTTTTTTTCAATTCTATTCTATTCCCTTTTTTCTTTTTTTTATGGTGTTTTTTATTTTTTTACATCAATTTTTTTTTCTTTAGATATTTTTTTCAAAAAATAATTTTAAAGGGAGAAAATAATTTGAAATGATATTTTTTATTTGAATTAAAATTAAAATTTTTATTTTTTTTAAATTTTTAATTTATAATTTTTAATTAAAATTTTTATTTTTTTTAAATTTAAAATTATAATTTTTATTTTTTTCGTATTTCTTTCTCATTTTTTTTCTATGATATTTTTAATTTTTTAAATTTTTAAGATTTTTGTTTAGAGATTTTTTTAAAAAAATTAATTTGAAAAGAAAAAATAATTTAAAATTATCTTTTTTATTTAAATTAAAAATTTAAATTTTTATATTTTATAATTTATTCAAAATTAAGTTTTTTATTTATTTATAAATTTAAATTATAAATTTTATTTTTTTTAATTTTTTTAGAAAAAATTAGAAAATACTATTTTGAATGATATTTTTAAAAATATTATTTAAAATGATGTTTTTAATTTTTTTTTTGAATGACGTCTACGTAAAAAATGGGAGTGACGTGGTCTTGATAAAACGTCATTCAAAATGACATTTTATCATTTTTACATTAGATTCATAAATAAATTAAAATTTAAATTATTTAAATAAATAAATATTTTTTTTTTTTTTTGTATTACTTAAGAAAAGGACTCCGCCTTCCGTCTACTTCTCCGTTAGTCAAACGCCAAGTGTTGCAGTCGCCACACGGAATCCACTACATGCACAGAATCTTGCACAATCCCCCTTCCCCTCTTACCCACCATCCGATCCTTCCACTATCAATCCAACGCTCCAACTTCATCCACTTTCAGGGGTATTTTGGGAAACAAAAATATAATGGAATAAATCTCCTCCGGCTCGGAATCCATTTGCGGAGACCCCTAACATCTCAACGGACGCCTCGTCTCGCTTCGCCGGAAGGGATCGCCGACCTCTCGATGTTGATGGATTCGGGATGCAGACTTTCTTCTCAGCCGATTGTCTCCTCCTCCGTGCCGTCCGATCTGAAGAACTTCGCGTCCCACCCATACGATTCCTCGTTCTTGGTCCGATCGATACCTTGGTTTCGAGAACTGTGGATTGGGGTCTCAGAATAGCGCGACAAGGCATGCCCTAATTTTTTTTGATTTCTCTGCGATTTCGTGACTTTTAGAATTTATAAACCTAATTTAGGAAGAGTTTCTCGAGATTTGATTAGGTTTTTTTATTTGCAATTTTTAAGGACTTGTTTTTGCCTTCGCGTAAAGATTATTCGATAAAAATGAATTTTTGTCGAATCTATATTTTTCTGATGATTTTATTTTGATGTAATAGAGGTAGTTTCAGGAATTCGTTATTTTTTACTTTTAATTCATATTTCTTGATTTATTTTTGTTTCTTATTTCAGTATAACATCTCTTTGTTGGCATATATTTTTTTCAGTTTAAAATTTTTATGAAAATTTGAGATATTTTTAAAATTAGATAATAATTTGACTGAGTTGAGAAGAATAATATAACTGTATCGGTGGATTTAATTTTTCATAAAAAATCTTTCTTCTTCTTCCGGGGTTGGCTGAAGTTATATTTTGAAGCTTGGATACTAAGAATTGGTTTAGACGAAATTTCTTAGATCTTTTCTATCTTATTAGCTGAGTTTAGAAATCAAGGTGGTAGATATCAGTTATAATAGCCTTTATGATTTCGTTATACTGTCACTCAGTTTTATATAAACTTATGCTTGATAACCGCTTGTTGTTAGATTGAAAAAGCTTCTGCGAACTGGTTGAGTCGAATTTGTTGGGCAACTTGCGTGTTTAATTTTTTCTCATACTGGGCTGGAAGATTGAAGAACTATTATGCAAGACATACATTATTTTTCATGAATCATGCCTGGTGATAGTCTGTTTGGTTTCTAAGATGACCATCACGAGAAGTCCATTAAATTCAAATATGCAGCAGCCTAGGGTCCGCACTCCTGGTTGGGCTGCCTTTGATCGCAAGCAGCGAGCGAAAGATGGTAACTTGCCTGAATGTGATGCTGATCCTTTCCCATCCATCTCCAACATAACTTCTTCTGGTTCTGCCACAAGTTTGGAGACAAACAATAGCACAAGTATGAAGTCTTTTTCTTCGGTAGTTCGCCCGCATGTAAAATGCCCACTATTTGTGAATGACCAGAAAAGTGGACTTTTAAACGATAATTCTGGTGGGAGACATCTAGATGATCAAGTGACTGCGGAAAATAATGTAAATCCTGCTGTTAAGATGCTTAAAGATCTCCATAGTTGGGCTGATCAAAATTTGATTAAGGACGTATTAGCTGCTGTGAATGATGATGTGGACCAAGCTTCTGTTCTTCTCAAAGCAATGGTTTCACCTGACTCCAAAATAGAGAAGACTAGCTGTTCTGACCTGATCTCTTCTATCAGCACTAAAGATAAATTCTCGGGTGAAAACCTTTCGATAGATAATAAACTGTCAGATGGTGCAGATGAGGTGCTAATATCAAGGAAAGACCCAAGCATTTTTGTGAATGATAATACTAAATTTTCAGTGGAGAGCATGCCAGTTAAAAATAAGCAATCAGATAGTGCACATGAGGCGCTAATTCCAAGGAGATTGTCCTCTGTACCTGCTGAACCTGAGTGGGAAGAAAATGACGTCTACTTAAGTCACCGAAAGGATGCAATAAAGATGGTGAGGTATGATTGCCTCACATGTAGATTTTATTTATTTGATCTCCAAATTAGTTTTGTTATGTTTATCATTGTTATTTTTGTGCTTTTTATCAAAGTTTACGAAGATACACCACTCACATGCATCTATGTTAAGACATGATTGCATCAAATAAAAGTCTTCAGAAGCTACAATAATAAAATATTTCAAATCATCTCATATGTAGATTTTATTTAATTGATCTTCAAATTATTATTGTTATTTTTATCATTGTTATTTTTTGTGCTATCTATCAAAGTTATGAGGATACAGCCGCATGCATGCAGGTTAGATATTTTCATAAAAAAAGAACATGCCTGCAACAAATAAAAGTCTTCAGAAGCTACAAATAATACTGTATTGCAGATTAATTCTGTATTTGTTTACAAGTTACAATGTGTAATTGTTTGTAAAACTGAATTTACCAAGCACAATATGTTCCTAAAGCGTGTCACTTAGAAACGGATTTGGACTTTGAATTTTTGTAGTATAGTATACAGGATGTTTTGTTTTTTCTCAAATATTGTGTTGGAAAAGTATATACTAAATGCAGGCTTTAAATTTCAAGAAGTAAGAACCCTTCTGCTGTAGTTGACATGGACGTGAATATTGCATTGCGAGAACACATTGGTGGGCGTCATTACAAATCCTGATATTCCAAATACACTGAACATGGATTTTATATCTGCAACACTAACATGAGCATAGATATGTTGGAAATAATCTAGATAATTGAAAGCATAATGTTGATATTTGACATGGGTATGCCGTGCATATCCACCAAAAGAGATAAAATTATTTATTTTTTAGATTTACGAGTAAATTGTCTACCCATTGGTGAAATGATTTTTTCCCCCATTTTTATGAAAATTTCAATTAAATTCATGTTTAATACATGCTTTTCTCAAACATTGTTGTGCTGCCTGCGCTTGTCTGATATAATGGTATTGCTCCTTGGTTAATTTGTTGTACTGTTTCATAAAATTTGTGCTATGGGTCATTCTTAATTTTAAGCTTGTGATTGATGTATGTTGTCATACTTATTTTTCTTACTTCCGGAAAAAAGATCATATGATATTTAAGCTCTTTTACGGTATGTGAACATACCTAGACATATTATGGTGCTTGAGGTGGGGCTCAAAGACAAGATTCTATTTATCTGAGTCAACATTGTTGTGTATAAATTGCACCAGTCCTTCCATGTCTGCTGCTTACATTACTTGGCAGTTGTTATATTTATCAAATCTTTTTTGCAACTATTATAACCCAAGGATTGATTTGCAGTAAAGAAGTGTTTGCAATCCACATTTTAGGCATGCATTGTGGAATTGCAAACTTTTAAGCCTTGAACATGGTCTTCAAGGTTAGAACATGAATGCTGTGTCATTAAGTTCTGTATCTTTTTGTGCT
Organism: Elaeis guineensis; assembly: GCF_000442705.2. Taxonomy (NCBI): domain Eukaryota; kingdom Viridiplantae; phylum Streptophyta; class Magnoliopsida; order Arecales; family Arecaceae; genus Elaeis; species Elaeis guineensis. Next base: position 10,747,525 of record NC_026001.2, read on the forward strand.
GTTCCTCTGCAAACTTCCATATGCAGCTGTAAGCTTTGCTGGTTGTAAACTTAGGCAAATGGATTGCACGAGCTGAATATAAGCTTAGAAGAAACTCTGACAGATATTTTCATATGTACTTGGTTTATGAGAGTGCAGCAAGGAGCTCTTATTTGATATCCTATTACATATATCATATATCTAAACCACCCACCTCCCCCCATGCATGGGTCTCTCTTTTCAGCCCCAAGGTACATGCACAAAAGGACCACATCGAGAAATAAAGGAAATAATCCAGGTTCCATATTATTAATAAGTGCAAAAAAAGGTTTTGAAAGAAGGAAAATAAGGAGATAAGAGCTTTTGTTTGATTGGATTATTCATGGTAGATATTTTCAGTAGTAGTTAGATTAATATTAAGTTTCAATTTATATGATGTTCTTGGTCAGAATTACATAATTTTATTTAACTGATGTGTTCAATTAGAAACTATTATGATTCCTTGGTCAGAATCTTTTCTAATTATGGATATGATTTGGTGGAACTATTCCATCTTGATTTGTACATTCTTCTCTATTTGTTCCCTGGCATATGATGTTCACCAAAGAAGTTGCTAGCCTACATGGAAAGGGTTTTATATAAGTGACCTAAAGGGTTCCAATGAGTTTGGATATCACTTTTCTGATCAATTTTGTTGATAGGATTGTTTAACATATTTATGTTGTTGATAGGGTGGCATCTCAGCATTCACGGGCTGCGAGTAATGCCTACTTGAGAGGTGACCATGTTTCCGCCCGTCAGCTTTCCCTGAGAGCTCAAGGAGAGCGGATGGCTGCTGAAAAGCTGAACATGAAGGCAGCAGAGACAATCTTAAGCATTAGGAACAACAATAATGACATCTGGAAGATAGATTTACACGGCCTGCATGCTTCAGAAGCTGTGAGTGCCTTGAAGGTGCGTCTGCATAAAATAGAATCCCAGGCCATTATGAGTCGTTCTGCTTCTTCTGATGAGTTAGTGAAACTGGAAGCTGGAACTGCATGCTCGGAATCATTAGAGACTACTAAAAGCTGGGAAGAGGACTCAGATGCAAAGAAGGTGAAGGCATTACCTCAGCAGAGACAGACAGTCCTGCATGTTATTACAGGTGTGAATTTAATTTACTTAATACATGTCTTGTTTGCCCTTTCTATAATTATACTGCAAGAATCCTAATCGGAGGATGGTTTTGTTTATTACAAAGAATGTTACTAGAAAGTATAAACCAGATTGTTCACAACCAGCGCTTAAGCCCTTGTGGGTGATGAACATGAACAAGGATCATGCTCATTGATGTCATGAACTTTTCATCTGTTGATACATGCCTATTATGATTGCATATACACATGGATATACATACTCATGAATGCATGGATCTACAATATGAATGCATGGTCATTTGACAAGAGGGAACCGCACAGTCTACATGGTACAGCAAATTGGAGGGTTATTTTAAATAAGTAGTTAAGTTACTGTTGGAAGATAATGTGCTGGTCCCTTTTTGGGACACTTGGTAAACATTGATGTGGTTTTATATTGTAAAGCATGAATTGTGCCGGACAAATGCATAACCAGTTTGCCAGGTATCAATTTTTGCTGCTGTATAGAAACAGGCCAGCATGAGTAATAGGTAAATGGTCCAGTGGGATGGTTGAATCGTGCATCTTATATTGTCATGTTCAATTGTTGATATTTTCTGAAAATCGTGATCTATGTAGTTGTTTATTATGACTTGCATGTTAATAGATGGTGTCGAAAAGTTCATGTAATTTCCATCTCTTCCAGGGACTGGTAACCATAGTCGAGGACAAGCTTCACTTCCGACAGTGGTCAGAAGCTTTCTTATTGAAAATGGGTAAATATTATTTCTGTTCTGGTGAACAAAAAGGATTGATTCTAATTTATGAAGATGTATATCCTGCATTTCATATTTGGTTACCCAGTTACCAACAATTTTAATACTTTCTTGCAGATACCATTTTGATGATGCAAGACCTGGTGTAATTGCCATCCGCCCCAAGTTTCGCCACAAGTGAATTATGAGATCCTGTCATTGGTTGTGTGTGATGTCATAATTTGCAATCTATTTTGGTCCATGTATGCTCTTGTGCTTCTCTTGTTAGTGGAACCTTTGAATTATCATTGTACCCTATTCTTCTTGTAAATTATGGACTTAGGAATGAAGGCCATCGTGTTCATATTGAAAAGTCGTCCTTATAATCACAGGGGCAGTACAGATCCATATAAAAATAAAATTGAAATTTTAGCATGAAGCAGAGTCAGGATGGGAAAAGATATGAATTAACAACAATTAACCTTGTGGACTTTGTGAAACATTTGTGTTCTCATTAATTGGGGTGTAACTTGTATAGCTGCGATTTCTCACTAGCTGATTAATTGGATAATCCGTGGAAAGGGCATAAGCAGTGTAGGGATTCACATATGTGGTGAGCTTCACATGTGTAAATATTTTATTGAGGTGGTTTATTGTTCATTTTGCCACCACAATTTACCTCTCTAATAGTTTGTTGCTTGTGAGTGGTGGCAAAGACAAAAATGTATTTGATTGTTGGACCTCACAAAAACTTCCCTAGCACCTGAACTGTTATCTTTTCTGTTTGAGATATCTTTTGAATTTAGTTTGCTAAATAACAAAAGGAAAGGTGACAAAGGAGGAACCGTGGAGCTTACATCTTCAAGCGTTCTAGTTCAAGCAAGATACTACCATGTTGTTTTCCTATCCGAACTAGCTTTTAATCTTTGGAGCCATGTGTGATAGAAGTTTTAGTTACCCCAAATTCTGGCATTGTTTTGTGATAATATTTTAAATCCTGCTAGAATGGGTTCGTGTTGGTCATCCTATCTATCTTGTTTTTGTGAGAAATATGTTTGGGATTTTTGTTGGACTCGGGGGAAGAAGAAAAAATAAAAAAAATAAAATAATGAAAGAAGATGAAAAAGAAAAGAAAAAAAAAAAAAGGAAGAGGAGAAGGAAAGAAAAGAAGAAAAGATAAAAGAAAGGAAAGGAAGAAAAAAGAAAGGAAAGACGAAAAGGGAGAAGAAGAAAAAGAAAGGGGAATAATAAAAGGAAAGAAAGGTTGAGAGAGGAAAAACAAAGAAAATAATGAAGAAAAAGAAAAAGATAGAAAAATTAAGAAATAAGAGGTAAAGGAAAGAAGAAAATAAAAAATAAATGATAAAAAAAATGAGAGAGAGAAGGTACTCATCACTCAACTGCATATCTATTTGCGACTCTAAGAAGAATTCAAATGAAGAATCCAACAATTTTATTACGTATATCTTAGACCATTCAATAACAAACTAGCACGTCATTCAAGAAAATGAACTTCTTCTCATTTAAAACAGTAAAAGTTGTCAACTGATCAATCAAACTTAGATAATAATATAGTTTTTTTTACTAATAGATGATGTGCTGGTTTATTATTGGATGGCCCAATATATACATAGTAGGATCGTTTTAATCAATAACTTTTCATCCAGGTCATGGTACAATAGAGGAGAGATATCAGTGCCAAACATGATGGGTCCATGGTCGCTAATCTCCTTGTGACACATAGGCCCAAAACTTTTTTGGGACCAGGTTTGGGCCCCAAAGCATATTCTTCCTAACAAGATGCTTGAGCTTTCAAAATTCTACTTGCAAGCTCTATGAAATCTGTCATGCCCAAAATTGGGATGGAAATATAGTTTCACATATAATAACTTACAAATGTAGTTAGCTGCAATGTAATTTTTTGAGAACTGACATATGTATAAAGAAGCAAATAGTGCTGCTAATTGGTTAGTCATATATATGGTGAATCATAGAGGATCCACTTTATGGATGTCTACGGCTGATCTTCCATCCTTGTTATATAATATTTTAATTTCTGATTCTCGCATATATATTTTTCTTATTTAATCAAATTATCTGATTCATCAAAAAGAAAAAAAAACTACACCTACTTGCACCCCCTGAGAAGTCTGTCATGAGCCATGCTGTGCTTTTGAATCCACTCGGCGGGTGGCGTTGCATATAATGTTGCCATGTTGGTTGCTCTCCTAGTTCTAGTTATTGAGTACATAAACCTCTCCAAATTATTGATTTGATATCAAATAGAACTACTCTCACCCGGGGCTTGAAACTACGTAGATCAAACTCTTTCACAGTTGCAACATTTGCTTATCCATTCTAATGCTACACTGAAATTCTCAAACTGTTGACCTTTCATGGTCACCGAGTGTCGACAGTTGCTTATCTATCCCAATGCCTAAACCTTAGCACTCAAGGCGTTTGTGCACCCAATTTTATTCATTCAACTCCATCTCTCAGCACTATAATCCCTTCAGCATAGAATAAAGATGTACCCTCGTTACCATCAAGGTGGCAACCCACTAGAACGGGCCACTTACTTCTAACCAAATGATTCAAATTCAAATCATGATGGATGTCGGGCTTCGATTAAATATCAGTGATACTGAAGTAACGTACTCACCCATTGGATCCCCTTATAGTGGGAAAGAGGCCGTCTATTTACCCAAATTCAATCTCAAATTAAGCATTTTCCAACGGGGGTTGGAGCCCAATGGTCACGTTTTAATCTGTCTTTTCTGAGACACAAAAAGGCATGTAGCAGCCCTACTATAACAGAAAAGTGTAATAATTAGATTATATAAATAAAAAAATTTAATTAAATCAAAAGATTAATGACAAAATTAGTTTTAGATATACTAGATTACTGAATATTTATAAGACTTGTTTGGTTCGTGGAAAGAGGAAGGAAGAAAATATGGTCAACAGAAAATAAAAAAATATCTCATATTTGGTTGAAGTTTTTAAAATAATAATAATAATAAAATAATTTTTTCATAAAAAATAAGTTTTCTATATTTCATATAAAAAAAATCCATATGGAACATGAGAAAATCACTTTTCCATCAAAGAATTGAGATAATTTTTTTCAAAAATATCCTTAGGCTTTAAGGTAGGATAAAGTCACATCTTTCTCTTATCAAGGATATAATGTGTATTTTATATAATTTTTTTAAAAAAATAAATATTCAACAAAACGTAAATTATTTTTTAGATATATCATTTTTTTATGATCCACTAAATATGTAAAAATTAATTTTTTAAATATTAACTTTTTAGAAAAAATATTTCACAGAGTAAAAATTTTTTTTACAAACCAACCAAGTTTATAGGGGCAAAATTCCCACTCTATCATTTTGTAAAAACAAAAAAAAGCAGGTTAAATCTCATCTATCCATGACAAAATCAAAATCTAGTAATCAAAATCACATAAGAAGAATGCAAAATTCTTCGTATACCGCCTGCAGTGTAGAAAATTCGATATGGAGCGCACCGCCTTATCTGATTGGGTTACATAGCTATCGCTTTTCGATGTATATTTAATGTCCATAATTTTATTTTTTTATTTAAAATTTTAAGTGATAAAAATACCTCTCTCTCTCTAAAAAAATTATGACAGTCTGTGTCAATATTGTGACGTTGAAATTATGATTTCTTGCATAGGATGTCATAACTTTTCTATCGAATGTCATAATTTTAATAGAGATATTTTTATTATTTAAAAATTTTATAAATTTTTTAATAATAAAAATATTTTTTTCTCTTATAACATCATGTGAATAAATTATAATATCGTATGTATGAAATCATAATTTCAACATAGGATGTCATAATTTCGATAAAAGATGTCATAATTTTTTTAAAAAAAATATTATTTTCATCATTCAAAATTTTAAATAAAAAAATAAAATTATAAATATTAAATACGTATTGAAAAATGATAGCTATATAGTAGGATGAGACGGAGAATTTTCTCTTCTGAATTAGACCCAAACATGCTTATCACGTGCAGAGCACGTGCCAAACGCACGTTCTCTATGAAACGGACCGAGGCGCTCGTGGCGGTACCATTCCCAGAAGAAAAGACAAGTCGAATTCGATCAATTCGCCCATTAGAACTCCGGGCCGCACCATCGGGCATCAGTCGATCACCAAGAACGTGGAGAAGCGAGGCCGAGCGAGAGCGAGAGAGAGAGAGATGACGGTGGTTCTGAAGGGAGCCGGGGCGCCGAGGACGGTGCTGATAACTGGGGTGAGCCGCGGCCTCGGGAGGGCCCTCGCCCTGGAGCTGGCCAAGCGCGGACACACCATCATCGGGTTTGCCCGCTCCCAAGAAAAGATCGACGCCCTCCTCGCCGAGCTGCCCTCCGACGACCCCGCTCCCTCCTCCTCCCCTTCCAAACACCTCATCATCCAAGCCGACGTGGTAAGTCTTCCCAAATCTTTTCCTTCTCATCAATGTCTTCTCTGTCGCAGTTCCTGATTGTTGGTGCCTGATCATTAAAATTGAAATCATTCATTCGGGCTAAGTTCTTCCCCCTCCCCTTCTTTCGAGTTTTGATGATACTAGTTGAAGAATGATGAATTGTGTTGCTTTTGATCTTGATTTGTAGAGGTCGGATAGCAGCATCAAGGAGTTGGCGAGGCTTGTCGTGGAGACGAGACGGGTGCCCGATATCATAGGTTTGTAAGCTCCCTTTCGAATGATTTGTTTCTTGCTTTTGTGACCTAACCTAGTATTAGTAAATGTAAAAAAAAAAAAAAAAAAAAAAAAGAATGGAGACGGAAAGGAAAGAGTGTCTTGTTTGGGTTTTAGGGTGTTCTCGGTTAGTTGTCAGTGTTTAAAAGGTCGAGTTATCTGTTGTTATTCTTTTTCATGGGAAATTTTGCAAATTAAATATGCCATATTTTGATTGTTTTTGACGCATCGTGTGTACCATTTGCTTTTGATACATCTTGTTCATTTTATGATTTTATTTGATAGTTTTGATATCTTCTCTGAAAATGGATGTTTGGACTTAAGTATTAGTTATCCATCTGAAAATTGTTGAAAACTAAATGATATCTACTAGTCTTTATCATTTTTTTTTGTGGGGGTGGGGAGCGTGTGGAGGGAATGGAAAAGATGATTCTGAAAGAAAAGCATTCGCTTGTGTATATGTACATTTTATGTTGTTGACTCCACTTGTATGATGCGTGTGAGCTGCCATAACATTTTTGAAGTATGCTGTTGTTTTAGACTGTACTGGTAGACGGCTCTCATTGTCGTGTTCTCTTCCGATCCTGTAAACTTAATCATACGAAGTTTATGATTATTTAGTGATCCTGGTTAATTTATTGAATTTGCTTCTAGTCAGAAAGCTATTCCAAAAATCTACTTTCCCAACTTTATTTTGTGACCTTGCTATATTTTGGCTTGTGCTGCCTTGATGGATGCGATGGGAAAAACCTTGTTTGATTCATCATAATAGTCCTATTGAACACTGATGCACTAGAAGAGAAAAAAAATCTCAATTTAGTTTCAATTTCTATATGATATCAAAATTTTATGATTCTTAAATGGATATGGTGTTTTGGATAAAAACTTACTCTCGCTTGAGAGAAAGAAGGGCATTGTTTTGTGGAAACAAGTTCCTTTTAAATGGTTGTTTAGTGATTTGTATCCCTACAAGTTTAGATGATTGCCCTGGTTTGCATCTTGCTTTCCTATTTTCATTGTTTAGTATTTCTTGTTCTTCACATTGATGGTTTTCTTTGTTGGGTTAAATGAAGGAGACTATCATGTGCTTTGTTACTTTTTTAACTGAATGATTACTTTGCTTCCACTGCCACTACATTACCGAATAGCTGAAACAAGGGTGTACTTTTACAGTAAATAATGCAGGCACAATAAACAAAAATAATAAAATATGGGATGTATCAGCAGAGGAATTTGATATGGTGATAGACACTAACATTAAGGGTGTTGCAAATATACTTCGGAACTTCCTGCCACTTATGATAGAAAAGAAGCGGGGAATTATTGTCAACACATCTTCTGGTTGGGGAAGATCAGCAGCTGCAGAGGTAATAAGATACGCTTAATGTGATTATGTTAAAAAGAATATTAATGTTTTTTTTCTTGTTCTATATTTAGTCTTTTATCTTATTTATGCTCTGAAATACACTGTTCTGGTACAGGTGGCACCCTATTGTGCTTCAAAATGGGCAATTGAGGGTCTGACACGGTCTGTTGCAAAAGAGCTGCCTCCTGGTGTGGCTGTTGTTGCACTTAGTCCTGGTGTTGTAAACACTGAAATGCTTGCCTCATGCTTTGGGAGTTCTTCTGCCCTGTATCAAACACCTGAATCATGGTACTTCTTTTCATTCATCCACATACTACTTTTTTTTTTTCTTTTTTCCAACATATCACCTTTTATTGAGACGCCAACTCACAAAAATAGGGGCCTTGCTCAGAATTTATTTTCATATTATCAAAGCATAGCTTTTGCTTGAGATGTAGACAAGACGTAGACAATGCATGTTGAGATCTTTCTTGCATATAGTTATTGCTCGCATTTTTATGCTTCATAGAAATTGGTTTCTTGGGGAGTACCAACAGAAATCCTTTAAGTTTGGTTCTTAATTTGTGAACTGTAGAATCTATCCCTGCCCAGCACCCCAACTGCGGTGGTCGGTGGTGCAGATCGGATATGGTGATTGTGTTTATTTTCTAGCTTGATGCATAAAACTTTGGAAGTTAATTAACTTTTCTTGAGGAAGTTGTATAGTTATCAAGCCATGAATACTCTTATTCCGGAATGTGACATCTTTTTTTGTTTGGTAGTTTGATTTAAAATGTCTAGGTTTTGTCTTATATCTCTGTGGTTCAACTTTCCAAATCAAAGTCTATAGAAAGAATTCAACTTGACAATAATAAAGCTTCAGCTTTTAAGGGAAGGCATTTGTATGCTTAAATTCTCTTGCAGCTTCACTAAGATATTGCTTGATAAATTGGTTCAGCCTTTGTTTAGGAACTAGCATAAGGAGATGTGAAATTCACATCAGACTAGATTGATGATGCTAGTGCAGATTCAGGGTTGTCTGTGTCTCTGTGATCTGAATCACAATATTACCAAAGAATGAAAGGTAAAGATTTTTGTAGACAATTTAAATTAAAAAAATAAAGAACTAGATAATATATTTAGAATTATTCGTTAAGAGATCAAAAGTTTTCTGTCTTACAAAAGCTCATGTGATCCCAGAATGAAAAAATTGAGGCGGCATTTGGAATTAAGAATTAAAAAAGATATGTGCATGATAATTAGGACACAGTTTCTTGGTGAAACACAAAGCTATAATGCCTGGTCCACGACAACCCTTGCTTTCTTGCAGTTTTCGTAGGCTGGAACTAATGCACAAGAAATCTTAACTTTGTGGAAGAAAAGGAAGCATTACAATATTGGTGGGGTCAAGAGAGTGAGTGAGTGAGTGAGAGAGAGAGAGAGAGAGAGAGAGAGAGAGAGAGAGAGAGGCTGTGGGGGTTTATAATTTGGTAAGAACTAGAAGGGCAGCATTCCCAGTGTTCACAATTAGAAATCTATAGTGGGGAAAAGATGGACAATTTTACTTAACCTGTTCATTTTGCTCCCCTCTTTCCCCCTGCTGTGGGAAGAGAGAAATAAGTTCAACACCAATGAATATTAGGAAGTGGTGGGATAATGCTGCCAAAGAAATAAAGTTGTTGTCAGCAGGCGGGAGGCATCTTGGTGGATGTTTTTATAAGGTGATTGGTCATATTCCTTCCAAGCCTATTGAATTTGTAGATGACACAAAAAATATGTTACATAAAGTGAAAGAATCATTGGTGCTGATTTTATTTTTGGAAGAGATCTACTACATCCATGAAACTTTAAAGAAAAAACAACAAAACTCATAGAAAGTCAAGATAATTGATAATAATGACAATCAAAGTTCAGGGATGAGAAAGTAGTAGTGTATCCATATAAGGAAAACGAAAAGAATGTTGTTTTGGATTAAAACAAATAATTTCAGGATGTAACTTCAGATATCCTGGATGAATTTGTCATAGTTATATACATTTTTTTGGTAGGCCAACATATCTCATAAATGTTCAATCTTCAATAGGAGTCAATTTTGATTGAGTTTTCTGTTTAGCTTGTTTTAAGTAATCAAGTTTTGTCATGTATGAAGCTATGGTCCATCTAGCGTATTAGGTCATCACCTTTCCTAAAATCCTACTAAAGATGCCTAATGAATCAAGTTCAGTTGTTGGTGATATGTTGAATGTAGAAAAAAAAATCATTAGTATGTCTATGATGTCTTCTTATTGTTGCAGTTCTAATAATATCTTATTAAGAACAATTTTTTTTTTTCCTTTTGAGAAAGAGTTCAGGTACTTGAACCCACTTTCAGAGGATGAAAAATTAATTTCTTGGTTGAAAAATCAAGAAACCCATGAAAATCTTTGAGAAACTTTTGATTTATTAATATAAAATAAAGAGGAAACTTACATTTAATGTTCTTGATAATTCATTTTTGGCAATTGGGAAATTAATCCTCTACATGTGTATTTTATACCCTGTACCAACACCTTACCTGATATAGTTCTGGGTTGATATGGTACCGGCACATTTGGGGATGCTCCTTCATGACACATGGGATGTTAGGCATCCTAATACTTTAGTATTTATACTGGTTTTGATGATTCTTCAGATTCTTTAGTCTCTTTGTTGGGATTTTTTAGCCTCTTAAATAGCTATGCTAATTAGATGCCCCTGAAATACTGTGTTGTAGGTTGATCTCTATCCTACACACATTGGAGTGTCATGATGTCAAAAGAAGAAATTTTTAGCATGTGTCCATTGTTTGCTTAATTTTTCGCCAAATAAATGGCAAAAAGGGGATGCTAGATGACCTTACTGACTGTGCAATGGTTCTGGCATAAATAAGTCCGAATTTAAGTGAGGGGAGGCTGGATCCAGGTACCTCCTCTTCCTTCTTCCTCTCCTTCCTCTCCTCTCCCTTCCTTTCGTTCGTCTCTTTCCGTCTTTCCTTGGCTCCCTCACATGATTGAGCCAAGAAAAGAAATGAGAACCAAGAGATGCTCTCTTTTTCTGTACATCGGACATTGCTACTCTCAGTTATCAGGCAGCCTAGCTAGCGAACTAGAAAGTCTCAAGTAGTACCGACGGAGAATGCTAGTATGTTCTAGTTTATAAGTGAACTATAGTTCCTGGGTGTCCCATGTTCCATTCTCTCATCAAAATAGTATGGTCCTAGTGGGATGTGGCAATTCCATCGAGATGGGAGTCCTTGCCTCTATATTTCTCAGTCTTGAAGGGACAATTCAGGTTAGTTTATTTAATTGATAAATAATTGAAAATCAATTGGAGAAAAGAGAAAAACAATTCTTTTTGACAAAATACTCCATGATTACAAGATAAGCTACAGAAGGAATTGGTTCATGTGAGTGAAGGAAAGGAGGTTGGTCGTAGGGGTGAAGAGGCATGAGAGGCAAAAAAAAGTTGGACTGGAGTGAGAGACACTCATTTTTTCTCGATATAAAATTTGATGCCACTCAACAATCTATGAGTGTACTTGAGAAGCCCTTTTCCAACTATCTGCAGTTATCTTGATAAACATACTACTCATCACTCAATTCATATTAAGATATACTGCATTTCTTACCATTTCCTTTTCAAAGAAGGGGGTCCAAAGGGGTGAAGAAGCATCAGAAGGCAAAAGAAGTTGAAGGACTGTAGTGGGAAATGCTTACTTTTCCTCAATATAAATCTGGTACCACTCAACAATCTATGACTATACGTGACGGGCCCTTTTCCAATTTGCAGTCAGCTTGATAAACTTACCATTTCATTACTCATTCATCAAGATATACTGCCTTTTTTACCATCTGCTTTCCAAGTTCTCCCCGAAAAAACTTTTGTCGGTGTTCTTGGGTTTGCCTTCTTCCTTCTTATCGTTTCAGAACTTTTTATTGAGACCTCTTCAGATATTCAGTGTACGTGTCCACACTAGCTCAGTTGGTTTCCAGCTGTTTAATCAAACTAGGTCTTATTTAAACTAGTTTGTCCGAACAAGTTGTATGCATGGACTTATTTGTTTTAATCATGAACTCTTGATTAACTCAGAACTATATTCCATGATTTGAGATCTTGGTTACCTGGTTGGTATACTTTAAATTCCATTCTTGTTCCTTTGGTTTTGGCATATCCTATGCATGTGACAGCACAAACATGGAAAATCTTCTATTATCTCATTTTCAAAATTCCTTAAAAATTTTCCCCCCTATTTTTGAAAATGTGAATCTGTTAAGAAATAAAGAAGTCAGTTGAGATAACCAAAAAGAGAGAGGATTTCTAAGATGGAAGGAAATTCGGAATTCTGTGGTAAAATTCAAGAAAATAAAAGAAGGATACGATGGAGTTCATGCCCCCCCACGGCACCTTAGAGCAGGGGCGCCACATCCTAAGTGAAGAACTTGTTCCTTGGAGTTGGGCTTTGCTGTGGTCTGATTTTAAGAGTTATCTTTATTATATAATAGATATATTAAAGTGCATCTAAAGCTTGCCCCTTGTTCGTTCTAGAGATCACGTATTCCAACCAATTCCAAATTTCTCTTGAACATATTGATCAGTTTATCACGAAAAGGAATACCGATTGGATCTTTAAAGAACTTTGGATTTTAAGTATGGGATGATATATCAGAGTATACTGTTAGATCTCCAACAACTGTTAGCATAGTTGGTTGGCGATGCTTGCCCTTCAGGTAGTCCAAGGTTCAAATCCTGGTTATGGATTGCCAAAAAAAAAGAGGGAAAAAAGGAATGTACTGTTAGATCTCTTCATGCTTGTTATTTACTGTGATTTATGTTTTCCATATTGAGAATCAAGGAGCAAGAAGGTGCTCACGCAGATCTTTGGTTGGCTGTACGTTATTTTGGGAAGAATATTGTATCTTTTCACCTTCAGAAGCACTTCCCCACAAGGTGTGTCCTTTCTAAGAATGTGGAAAAATCAGTGGATGTGTTGTCCTTTTGTTGTCAGTGTTGACAAATTGGCTTGCTTTTCTCCTGGCTATGTTGTGTGAATTTAGGGTCTAATCAGCTTGTTATTAAATGGTGTGCCAGTTAAATTTTTAGCGAATCTGTACTTACTGTGCTTGTTGCTCGTTTCTATAAATTAGAATTTATCCATGTAATTTCAATCCACCTTATTAGTATTAAGAGCCTGAGATTAACTATTTAGGCCCTTTGATCTGGAATACGGACAAATGAATGTATGGTTGATTCTTTTATTCTACTTATTCTATATGATAACTTTGGGAATTGGTGGACCTTCCAGCTGAATGTTGGAAATATGTTTTGTCATGCATGTTGCACTTTTACGGATAACAGGTTTTCTTAAATTGTTTTCTCATGTTAAAGGTGTCAATTTGGCAACGTATAATCTACTTCAGATTTAAAGTAGGATCCAGTTTTCAGCTACACCAGCTGTATAGGGCTACACATAAGCTGATGCTATTATAGTATGCTAACATCTTTTCGTATCACTATATTAGTCATGTGTGCATGCCTCAATTCAAGGAAGTTGGCTCGTTCTGATCTTTTTCTCTCCTTTTTTTTTTTTTTGCCCAATTGGTTAGGGCCCCAAAGGCAGCTACATTTATACTAAATCTTACAGTGGAAGATAATGGTGCTTCACTCACCGTGTGATGACAGCATGGCTCACTCTATTACCACTCCCTTGGTATCACTGCTTAACTCTGACATTTTAGTTACAATTTCAGGGAACTCTATATGATTTCTTTCATAACTACTGTTTTATGGATTTGTTGTTACAAATATCTTGAGTTGTGAAACAACTGGCATTTTGATAATTTCTGGAACTCACGACCGACGCAGACGAAAGAAATGTAGAATTAACCTGTATTCCTTTAAGCATGAACATATCTGGCTGACAACAAGTGCAAACAAAACTTTTGCCGTGTTCATTATGATGTGAACTTAAAACTTTGCAATGAACTGACATGGACCTGTACTTTCGAAAAGACCATAAATCACCGAACCACATTTCATTAAATTCTAGTAAAGGATGGTTCCTTGGAATTGGAAATTTCTTACTGAGAACGCTTTAAAGCTATTGTTTCATCGAGCAATTTTATGAAGTTTGCTGCAGTGTATGTCCATCGGTCAAAGGCACCATCATCAAAGTTGTCAGCTGTTGAATGTTATTTTGAAGGGGCTGTACATGTAAGGTTGTGTGATTCATCAGATACGTTTCCCATGCCCATGGGTATGCACGCTGACAGCTCGAGGAAAGGTGGAACAGACGGTTCGGATGAAATTTATCTGCTTGCTTTGTTTGTAAATTATAATACCCCATCAGTTGGAGGATGCTCATTTTGTATCCTCTGAGCTTGGGTAATTATATTCCACTGCGTCTACGACGGAGGTATCCGCCACCCCAAAAAGGAGGGATCTTTCCCTACAAACTATGTACGGTACTAGAAAACATTTGAGCTGGAGTTTTTGAGGCTTGTTGTTATTCTTATCTTTCGTTAGGAACTACCTCCGCGGGATAATATTTGTTCATCAGAAGACGCAGAAGAATGAAGTACGCATAGTATTTGTTCATCAAATAAGTTCTCCCAATCTATCTTCTGTTCGTTATATTCAAACGTCCTAATGCAATCAACTTATATTTTTCTTGGTACCGTTTCTCATAAATGAACTTAGTTGATAACTCTTTCCTCTTTTACAAAACATTTAGTTATTATCTCTGACAGCTCCTAGTGGAGGATAAGAGCAAGGAATTAGTTGATTCCATGTCCTGATCCATGAACGCAAGACGCCGGAGTCGTGAATGAGGCTAAAAAAAAAAGAACTGAATAACTAAATTGAAGGTAAATTGGAACATAAAAGAAGAAACAGTGCGAGTATCCCAGGAAGAAGTTTTCTTTACTTTTTATTACAGCTTAGACTTCCATCAGTCATGTGATTGGGAACAATGAATTGTTTGTGGAGAAAAAGCCTTTATGAACAAAGGCTCAGGGTCAAATTGGTATTCTCCGGAGTGCGATAGGAGGCGATCGCCAAAGTTCCTACGAGTCTTGCAGTGCAACTATGAACAACTTTCACAATTTGATTTATGCTCTTGCATGCTGGTACTCTCCCACCTTTCTGAAGTCTTAAAACTCGACCAAATCATCAGCTCAGTTCCTCACCAAGCATCTATCAACTTTAGGGATTTAAAATCTCAATTAGACTATGGAAATATGCATAGGAGTTTCCATTCACAATTTGATATGGTCATACTACGGTGGCTCTTAATATATTCCCTCTTTGAAGGGTCCGGAGTCATGTATCAATTTCGTGACATCCTTAACCTGCAAGAAAGCGAATCAATAACAAATCAAAAGGAGATGCAGTCAAGACGCTAGATGTACTTCTAGCATCAATTGAAAACACTGATAAAATTGAGTAACCGAAGATGATTCTAAGAAGCTGAAATTTTTAAGGGTTGCAGTTTATATTTAAAATTTGCTGCAGCATTGAGTGATTTTTTATTTTTTAAAAATAAAAAACAAGAGTAATCAAAATTTTGCATCACATTCTTCAAAATGACGTCAGCTAAAATGTCACTTTGCCAACATTCTCTGTATGGTTGACGCAACTGGATGTCTGAAGTTCCAAACAACATGGAGAAAGAGTCGAAAATTAGATGATTTTACTTGAATTATGCACTATATGGTACAAATGTTTATGATCAAATTGAGTCCCACCAGAAAAGAGAGAGAGGATTATGCATATATAACACTTATAAGGAATTGAACGTTAAAATTTTTTAATAACCCAACCATTTTTTATGGACATTGCCTCCATGGTTCAAGGTAGGAGTACCTAGTAAGTAGCATTTTAGAATGAGTGATTCTATGGTGCCCAACCAGGTACCTGCCCGGCCAAAAGAAAAAAATAATACATAGCTGGTCTGCCACCTGGAATTAGGGGATTGGCGCCACACATGGGATCACTGAAATTCATGGTGGGGTTGTGCTATAAAGCGCCAATGCCCTTGTGCCATGTCGTTGTGCAGCAGTCTGGAGCCTTTTTTTAAAAAAAAAAAAAAAAAGGAACCCAGTAAAAATCCATCAAACAAATGCTTTGATTTGCCCGTACAAATGAGCATACCACTTACTAGGCTTCAGGTTTTCTTATATTTAGACTATTTTT
Organism: Elaeis guineensis; assembly: GCF_000442705.2. NCBI lineage: Eukaryota > Viridiplantae > Streptophyta > Magnoliopsida > Arecales > Arecaceae > Elaeis > Elaeis guineensis. Next base: position 10,763,668 of record NC_026001.2, read on the forward strand.
GCTACCGTGAGGAATAACGGTGAAGAGCCACTAAAAGGGGTACTCTCCCAGCAAATCCAGATACTTTCCCAGCAAAAGCACCAACAAAAAAGAGGTACCAACTGGGTGAATGAAGTCCCATCGACACTTAAAGTATAGTCTACAAATTAATTTTAGCTAGACTGCAACAGGTTAGAGACATCAGTCTGTAAAATCAAAGAATATGGGACAAGTCAGTGCTTTTGAAGGATGAACAAGTTGGAAAAGTAATGCAACTTTAAATTAGGTCTATGACTATGCCATCAACTGTAAGGTAATCTGAACGGAGTCTTGATTTCAAACAGAGATTTAGAAAATATATATAGACTTTGATATTTAAACATATCCATACTGAAAAAAAAAAAGAAAAGAAAAATAAATACCTTCAGAAATATCAAGTAATCATAAAGTTGAGAGCATAAGAGCAATACCTGGTCTGTCTCGTATTCAAGAAAATCCTCTATGGCTTTTCTAAAACCATCATTCAAAATGTAGTGACAACTGTATGTTGTCACCGGAAGATAACCCCTCTGAATCTTATGCTCTCCTTGTGCTCCTGCCTCCACTTTACTCAGGTTTAACTCTATAGCTGCTTCAATTGCCTGTAAGATGATCCAGATTGCAATGAACGAACAACAATAATGTTTGAGGTGTTCATGGTGAATTTTCAGATGAATGTTTCCTCTGCGATGAATTATTGCATTATATATCTACCAAATCAATGTATCACAGGCTTTCTATCACATTGTAATACTAGTACAACCTTGCAGCCAGGTGCATAGGATGCATCTTTAAGTCAGATGTGGGTGGTCCTTACCCCAATAATATATGCGTTTCAAAACCCAGAGTTTCAGCCTGTCCTGAAGAATGATTCTTTACCTTTCCAATTGGCCTCATAATACACGTCAACCCAATAGGACTCAAGGCATATGCCTATTAACCGCTCAGTTGTTGGCGCAATGAGAAGGCACAGGGATTATACTGAGACAATGCCTTCTAATGGCTTATATTTGGTTTAGGGGAGGGAAAAAAGCCTCAATCTGTTGCTCTTGCATTTTTTCAACAAGGACTGGCTAAGAAACTTTCAGTAAAAGACTTAATTTCATTTTTTGCATAAGCTCAATTAAGTATCTACAGCTACAACTTACCTTGCCAAATTCTACAGCTAGATTGAGCAGCCATTCCACATTTGAGTCGGGGAAAAACATTTACCTGATAATAACAGGCTTCAAAATGCAAATTTGGAAAATAGGCATGCGGTAGACACCCCCATAGGCGACCAAACAAAGTATCCCCTCCAATAAGGTTTAGAGCTCCAGCAACAAGTTCATCCCCATCTTCTGCAACAATAAGCATTAGATGGTCTCCCATCTTTGATCCCATGTTGTGAAAGAAGTCCTTCGTTAGAAAAGCCCTACCCCATCTACAGAAAAATCAAAAGGCCACAAATTGATAAGAAACTATAATCCATTTCTAAACAGCCTATAGAAAATTGAACTACAGATTGATTCTACAATTTGTAAGACAGAAAAGAAAAAGATTCTGCAACACTTGCAACAATATGCTGTTTACTAGTGTCATATCCAAGAAGGTACGCAAAAAACTCAGGTCCCGATATCAACATAGAAACATCAATGAAGGTAGCTAGTTAGTCCTCCATGCTGCCCTGAGAAACCATCCCATCTCTCGTGGATGAATCATACCAAAACATGATGCTCAAGCAGAAGTGGACATGCAGATGGCTGATCAGACTCCTGCATGGAAATTTCTCACATACCATCTGGACCTGATTTTTCTCAGCAAGGTAAAATCAGTATCGCCAAATGAATTCAGGCTCTAATACATCAGACTTACCAAACTATCATACCAATGATCAGATAAAATATTGCAATTCTATATCAAGTCAGGGAGAAAATAAAACGAGAGCAGCAGGCCTTGTAATAAACAAACGAACATCCGTAACACTGTATAATCAGCCAAGAGCACTTGAATAGGAAAAGACTCGAAGAAATAACATCAGAAGATGTTGAGAAGGACCAAACTTATTATCTTTGTGTTGCGGTAGAACTTATAGAAGAATCCCAGTGTTTAGCCTGCAATCACATAATTAGGCAAAAAATACAGTAAGAACTTAGTGCATGCCACTTCTCACCAGTGTCATAAAGATTAAAGGCTGAAACTCATACAGGCTGCAATGAAAAGCAACATTGATAAAGAAAAACTTCATATTAAGAGTTCACTCATACAAAACATGAAAAGGTATATGTAGATATGGTGTATATATATATAGGGACATGCATACAGTGATGACAATATATGAGCAAACTATAATGGAAAGAAAGCAAATACAAGGCCATCCATTTTGTATTTTCATGATAAAAACTATTTAAAAATTGGCAACTTTATCCATTTGTATTACAAAGTCAAGCTTAATATTATCACATAACAAAATTGACCGGTAGATACCTTTATTTCATCACCACGAAGCGTTTCATTTTCAAGTTTTGTGCAGAAATCTGCAAAAGAAATTTCACACTGAAAGTTAATATGCAAAACTGAGAAGCTAAGAAGATGGGTCAAATCTATCTGGGATGTAACATGAGTAATAGTTGCTACTTGCAAGATTTTCGCTTATATTCAGTTATCATATGTCAAGTTAAAAAATTTAACAAACAAATGGAAAGGACATGATCAAGAGCAAAGATTTCCTACAATTTTTTACATCTTGAAGTTCACTTAACAGACTAATGGAAGGACATGATCATGAGCAAAGAACTTTCTCACAAATTGTTATATCTTTGCATTCAGTCATTCAGTTATTCTTGCTGTTGTTACATTTTCATCTGTGGGATCCCATTATGATTTAAAAGAACAGCTCTATTCTGCAGCTTTTCCTTACAGTTATTACTCCCATACCCTTAACTGCTGGATTTTTGCATAGCAAAATAAGTTTTGTGCTACAACTAGATCTGACCACTCTAAAAACTAGCTACTTTTCAATCATATTGATCTCCTAAATCTAAAAATCTGAAAACAAATCTGAGACAATGTGAACTCAATGTTCCTTAATTGCTTTATTCAAATTCCTATAAAATCACTTAACCTGGAAACCCTAAAGCCGTAAATCACTAATTAAAAAACTTTTTATTTCAAGTTTCAACCAAGAAACCCTAAGACAACATTCCCACTGATCATTAAAATTCACAGTTAAATTAAATCTTTTCACTTTTCTACAGCATACCAGCAAACCCTTGACTTTATCTTAACACCTCATTGCTTGGCCTACCACTGCTTATTCACACCCCTTAGAATCTTGCATCACATGTCAACTGCACACATACAAGCACTTGACTAAAGTGCACTTGGAGATACCACAAAAGAAGGAAAAGATAGGTTTATTTACAGAAAGGACAAAGGAAAAAAAAAAGATTTCATCTGATAAAGATTGGTGAAAGTACCGGTGCACATTGACCGTACCAGTACCGAATCAATATGCAGAATGGGGGACATACTAATACTCAATATCCGAACTGGGTACCATGTAGGGCATACCAATACTATAATAGGATGATACCAGCACAGAGATGGCAAATCTTGGGTGGAACTCAGAGAAAATGGAAAAGGAAACATGAAGCCATCACCAGTTTAATGACATAATTTGAGCAATTGTAGAAATAGTAATCACTTAAGGCTGTGAATTTGATTAGCAACTAGATATGAATTCAAATTTGGATTCTACAATCATGATGTAGGAGTCCAACACATTGACCACCCCATTAAAAACCAAGCAATGAATAATTTAACAGCCAGATAATGTTTGCAAATATAAATAGTTTTCAAGATGGATGAGTAGCAAAACTCAGAAAAATGATGCATTCAATTTTTGCTAGTCGGGAGTAAGGTATGAGAAACAGGGAAGAACTAAATAAGGCTTCCAGAATATAACAATGGTTTCTAATCAACCCTGCAAGCTAGACCAATCAATCATTAATAAGAACCAAAGTAATTGTCATGCCAGTTAACACACATAGAATCAGTATAAGATATTTATCTGTTCAAGTTCTAAAGAATAATATTCTTATCAAAGAGAATTTGATGCAATTACTAATTCACAAGATATCAGTGAAGCTCTAGTTGGGCAACACCTACCTTTTTTCGCTCTTGCCTGATATTTTTTCGTTTACTTTGCTTCATATCCATCAGGAACTCGTCAAAACTACAGCAAGAAACAAAGAGACAAGACTCACTTAAGGTCATAATTATTATGGCCCAGATGATGTATCAGGGCATATGGGTAAACATTAACTACAATTTTCATTTGTAGCTTGTTAAATATTTGTAAGGAAAATATGCCACTTTTTTTAAAAATACAATAACTAAATCACTTCCACCTTCATAATGAAGATTAAGGAATAAAGGATAAGATATTGGGTCCATGTAAAATGTAAACTACAATTTTCATTGGTAGCTTGTTGAATATTTGTAAGGAAAATATACCACTTTTTTTAATAAAAAACCAATAAATAAATCACTTCCACCTTCATAATGAAGATTAAGGAATCAAGCATAAGATATTGGGTCCACTCAAGTATGTAAAATTATGTCATACATGAATACATGAGAGAGGAGCAATCCAGTCAGAAAATAACTTACAAATAGCAATCACCCTTCGTTTGTCTTGGCATACAATGGTCTAAAATAATAAGAATTATTTTAACTTTACAACTTAAACTCTAACATGCATATAAATAGAAATACACATATAGGATATTTTTGTATGAAAACAAAATGAGTGAATTGATTAAGAGGTAGCTACTAGTATAACTCTATTCTTAATTACTAGCAAGCACAAACAAACAACAGAAGTGAAGGCTAAAGGGAAATCTTTTTAACTTACTTCTTATAATTGCGATTTTTCCAGTGATACTGCATCCCTATCTCTGCAAGAATCCATCATTCTTCAATTTGTGCCACTCCAATTTCAGATGGAAAAGTCACATGTAATGATGAAACCTGGAGCTGTCAAATGTTTAAACAACCACAATTAACCATCCACAAACAGTTCCACATGCGGTGTTCGGTGTTCCATTCTCTTAAAAGACAGATGCTGACTTATCAAAAAGGAAGGCACTAACTAACTGTAAGCATGTCTGTTGAGCACAATTTTGACGAAGTAGTGCTTCGGAAGATTGCATGTTCTACCTTATGAAACAATTGAGTCTTATTAGGAAGGTTTCAGGTATGATCAAAAGTATTGTACATAAAATCTACATGAAAACTTATTTTCTTGATTGTTCTGTGAATTTTTATTTGAATAGCATAATCAAGCTTTAAAAAAGTGTTAAAAGAAGAAGAAGAAGAAGAAGAAGATGCAAATACAAAAGAAAATAAGAAAGCCTTGTAGAAAACCATAACGCATAGAAAGCCAGTATAAATGCAAACTGTGGGCAGAACCAACTTTGACGAATGCCCGTATCTTTCAAACACCTTAATGGAACATGGGGAAACATCGAAAGAGAGAAGGAAATTCTAAAACAGCTCAAGTATTGTCCTAGAAGATAATTAATGAGATTAAGCATAAATCTAGACAGCATGCAAGAAACACATCATTTATGTCTTTCATGATAATTAACCCGTCCAATGCTGGCACCTAAGTATTCTGGATTTTGATGATACAGAGATTACCCAAGACAAGGCTCCAGATGACCATATAATGTAGGCAATTTCTTTAATAAGAGAAATAATGAATTCCAGTCACTGTCAACAGCTGATCAAACAGCTATTTGATTTTCCAAATTATCACAACACTTCAATAAATGATGATGATGATTAACTTATTATGAGCCTCAAAGTCAGATACTGTCAGAATGATTCCAGCAAGTTAATGAAAAACTGATACAATTCGAAATGGGAAAAAATAAAAAGACAATTGCCTTGCCGGGATGTCTCATATGTTTCAATGGAGATCTCAGAACAACTCTTGAAACTTTACATGATGCTAAGATCAAATTGAACACAAAGAATTTTAACTTTTCTACCATTTGGCTTTGGGAGAAAAAAAATAACGTTTTGGAAGTCTGGAACCATCTTACCAGGGATTTAATATTGATACAAATCCAGGATGTACATATAGAACTGAAAGACATACTTTAAATGATATATTCCAAGTAAATGCATGCATAAAAAGGTTGAAAAGTTGAAAATGACAGAGTGAAAATTCACATGTCGTGACATTCAGAACAACAAGCTGACTATTTTAATATGCTTCAACATCTTTTCATCTCTTGACTATCCCTGTTTGTGATCAGAACTACAAGCTTTAACTATTTTAACATGTTTCAGATATTTTCATCTCTTGGCTATCACTTTTTGTGCTGCGTTATAAATATCGCTATAAAAAAATCCAGCATAATTAGATTTAATAAAAATAATAAGAGCAAAAGAATAAATTTATAGAGTCGTCCTTAATAAAAGGGATAAAACTTTATGGTACAAAAGGATATTTAGCAGACCAAAATCCTAGGTAAACTTATCAGTGATGTTGATGGACTTCAACAGCTGCATACTACAAGCGAAAGTGCAAGTGCATTAATTTCATGCAATACCTTAGAGGTTAGTTCCTTGAGTGCCGTGACTAACATGTCAAACACCTGATCCCTATACCAAGTGTTACGAACTAATATTCTCTGGCCTGTTACTGGAGTAAAAGGAACACATGACTGTAGCTTGGGATAGTACTGAGAACCATATCTATAATAAGCATCAGCCCATGAATGGTCAAAAACAAATTCTCCATATGAGTGGCTGCAAATTCAGATCACAATAGTTAGCCATCAGGACAGGAAAAGGAAACTAAAGTTACACATGAATGATCTAGCATACATTTTCAAGACAAATAGATCAAAGAACTGAAAGCTTGTTGACGTTAAACCTTTTAAGATAAAGTGGAACAACACCTAAAATATTTTTATTTTCGTCCTGAGCAACAACATGCTGAGGTAACCATCCTGTTTCCTGAAATGGGTCCAAATAAGTAAATTATAACCCAGATAACTAAATAAAGTTAAGATAATTGCTGGATCTTGATACTTTATGCTCTGCAGAAGGAGCAAAATGATGTATTGGTCCTATTGTCAGTTTAATTAGTAATAAATATAGAGATGAAAGGATATGAAAGACAAATTATGGCCACGGTGCTAACCTTCACTGCGCATCTGATTCCTCTAGCATGAAAGAAAAGCATGAGTAAGAAAAGGATTAAACTTTTGGGCCGGTCGCATCAACAGCACATGCATCCCAATCCTTTGAAAAATCACAGAAATTGATGAGACAACCGAAATGGATACTTCCTGTGGCTTCATCTCATTGGCTGATATGCCCTATACCAAAATGATCAACAATATATATATAACATGAGAAAAGCCTTGGAAAATGACATTAATACACCTCTGGTTCTCACAAAATTTATTGAACAACATAATAACACTCTGGTGCTGACCTATCAGAGTAAACTCCCTAAGGAAGGATTCAAGTTCCGTGGCTCTGCTGTCCTCCTAGTCCTAGGCCCCAAAATATTGCAGCAACCTTGTGAGACACCATAATATGGATCTTTGTCTGTAGAATGATTGTCCTACAATTAGAGAAATTAAAAGCTAAAGTACTAGTATATTGGCATCGGTAAGACTACAAGATATGCACTAAGAAATATTCAGTAAGAATAGTATATTGCAATCGGTAAGACTACAAGATATGCACTAAGAAATATTCAGTAAGAAAAGCCATGTATCACCTGGATTATCTGAAGGCAAAAAAAGTATGAAGATATAACACAACTAAAAATGTTTTCATATAGAAGACTGAGGTTATTTGCATAAATTCATGGATTTTAAAATAGATAACACAGAAACACTAATATCCCCTAGTTATGCACGCCTCTAATATGTTATTGTGCTATAATGGAATAATAGTTATTTTTTCCTGAAATAAATTCATGGATATTAACATGCCCTTATTTTCCGCTACTAAAAAAGGGTTATCATAAAAATAAATGTTATTTTCTGAATTGATAAGAGTTAATTTGAAAAGGAATTATATTTTTAAACAGACAAACCATGAATATATCAACAAGCTGCCACTTTTTTTTTTTTTGAAAACAAAGGAAGCCCCAACGCCCTCACCCAATACCCCTAAATAACCCAAAAACCGTGGTGAAGGTGGGATTTGATCCAGGTCATTTGTAAAACTGCTGCAGATTTTAGCAGCCAGTTATGTAAGCGAGATGGGCCTTCAAATGGATGTCGGCACCATAAAATTGTAACAACAATTAATTCATAAGAACGTTACCAGGCATTATTATAGATTTATATTAATCAGCTAGAACTTTTTAAGAAAAAAAAAGATTTCAGAAATAACTAGGGAGCTCTCTCCAGGGGTTCAACTGAGTGGACCGGTACTATCAAAGAATAGATGTTAATATCTCATCTATCTTCGTTTCAGTACCAGGTGTTATCAAATTGAATTTAAAACAAATTCCCATTCCAAAGATTTCTCTCTTTAAACACATGAATCCTGTCTACTAATAGAGAAGAAATAAAGAGGAACAGTTACACAGAAAAGGTACTAAATTCATCAAGAACGAAGAATCGATACTTCCAAGAATTCTAGAATTTGGAACTGTGATAACGAATTGTTCCAAATTTTGGGATTAGGCA
>NC_026001.2:10772496-10979996 GCF_000442705.2 Elaeis guineensis
GTATTTTTGAAACTTTTATTGTACTATTTTTTATACACTTAATATTTTATTCTATTTAATATTATAATTATTGATTTTATTTATATTATTTAATTTTAAATGATCGGATATTATGCTTGTGGATATGGATACACATACTCTAATGTGTCTTAGAATATTAGGAGAGAAAAAGTTATGCTAAAAGGACTATAGAAATATAACATAAATAATAATAATATATCGAATAATTTAATTATGAATGAATCAGATCGCACTGGTACATCTCGATCTGGTACGGGCACGAATACTACGTACGGTGCGGTATGAAAAAAAAATTAATTAATTGAAATAGAGAAAGTAATTTGAAATGAATTTTTATTTAAATAAAATTAAAATTTTATTTTTATCATTTTTTTTTGCTATTTTTTATTTTTTTAATTTTTTAAGATTTTTTGGAATTTTTAAAAGAAATAATTTTAAATGGAGAAAATAATTTGAATTTATTTTTTTATTTGAATTAACATTTAAATTTTTATTTTTAAAATTTAAAATATAATTTACTTTTTCTCATTTTTTTATTTTTACTTCTTGTTTGAAATATTTTTTTAAAAATAATTTGAAATGGGAAAGAATTGAAATAGTATTTTTATTAAATTAAAATAAAAATTTATTTTTTCAAATTAAAAATTATAATTTTATTTTTTCTCATTTTTAAATATTTACTTTTATGTCACTTTTTTTTAATTTTTTATTTTTTGACATATTTTTAAAAAAAAATTAATTTGAAATGGGGAAAGTAATTTGAAATGATGGTTTTTATTGAATTAAAATATAATTTTTATTTTTTAAGTTCAAAACTATAATTTTTATTTTTTCTCATTTCTTATCATTTTTTATGATATTTTTATTTTTAAATTTTTAAGATTTTTTTTTGAGATATTTTTTAAAAAATTACTTTTAAATGGATAAAATAATTTAAAATTATCTTTTTTATTTGAATTAAAATTAAAATTTTATTTTTTAAATTTATCAAAATTATAATTTTTATTTTTTTCATTTTTCATGATATTTTTAAAAAAAATTAATTTGAAAAGGAGATTGTAATTTGAAATGATGATTTTATTTGAATTAAAATTAATTTTTTTTAAAAATTTAGAATTATAATTTTTATTCTTTTCAATTTTTTTATGATTTTTAATTTTTTTACATCAATTTTTTTTCAAATATTTTTTTAAAAAGATAATTTGAAATGAGGATTCTAATTTAAATGATAATTTTTATTTTTTAAAATTAAATTTTTATTTTTTATAAATTTAAAATTTATTTTTATTTTTTATTTTTTATCATTTTTTGAGAAAAAATTAAAATTATTAAATAATATAAATTTTTAAAAACGTCATTTGAAAATGATATTTTTAAAAACATCATTTGAAAATGACGTTTTTAAAAACGTCATTTGAAAATATTTTTAAAAATATCATATTATTTAATAATTTATTTTTTTATTTTTTATTTTTAGTATTATCTACGTGAATGACTTGATGATAAAATATCATTCAAAATGACATTTAATCATTTTTATATTAATTTAATAAATAAATTAAAAATTAAATTATTTATATAAATAATTTTTTATTTATTATATTAATTAAGAAAAACACTCCGTATAATCCCATGACGGCACGTGGTAAGTCGCGATTAAGGACTCGATCATTGCTACATTTTCCAAAGTCCACGGTCAAAATTTGAAGCACAATTCATCACTGCCTAAAGTTCCCGTCGCCTTCCGTCTACTTCTCCGTTAGTCAACGCCAGGTGTTGCAGTCGCCACACGGAATCCACTACATGCACAGAATCTTGCACAATCCCCCTTCCCCTCTTACCCACCATCTGATCCTTCCACTTTCAATCCAACGGTCCAGCTTCATCCACTTTCAGGGGTATTTTGGGAAACAAAAATATAATGGAATAAATCTCCTCCGGCTCGGAATCCATTTGCGGAGACCCCAAACATCTGAACGGACGCCTCGCCTCGCTTCGCCGGAAGGGATCGCCGACCTCTCGATGTTGATGGATTCGGGATGCAGACTTTCTTCTCAGCCGATTGTCTCCTCCTCCGTGCCGTCCGATCTGAAGAACTTCGCGTCCCACCCATACGATTCCTCGTTCTTGGTCCGATCGATACCTTGGTTTCGAGAATTGGGGTCTCAGAATAGCGCGACAAGGCATGCCCTAATTTTTTTTGATTTCTCTGCGATCCCGTGACTTTTTAGGATTTATAAACCTAATTTAGGAAGAGTTTCTCGAGATTTGATTAGGTGTTTTTATTTGCAATTTTTAAGGACTTGTTTTTGCCTTCGCGTAAACATTATTCGATAAAAATGAATTTTTGTCGAATCTATATTTTTCTGATGATTTTATTTTGATGTAATAGAGGTAGTTTCAGGAATTCGTTATTTTTTACTTTTAATTCATATTTCTTGATTTATTTTTGTTTCTTATTTCAGTATAACATCTCTTTGTTGGCATATATTTTTTTCAGTTTAAAATTTTTATGAAAATTTGAGATATTTTTAAAATTAGATAATAATTTGACTGGGTTGAGAAGAATAATATAACTGTATCGGTGGATTTAACTTTTCATAAAAAATTTTTCTTCTTCTTCCGGGGTTGGCTGAAGATATATTTTGAAGCTTGGATACTAAGAATTGGTTTAGACGAAATTTCTTAGATCTTTTCCATCTTATTAGCTGAGTTTAGAAATCAAGGTGGTAGATATCAGTTATAATAGCCTTTATGATTTCGTTATACTGTCACTCAGTTTTATATAAACTTATGCTTGATAACCGCTTGTTGTTAGATTGAAAAAGCTTCTGCGAACTGGTTGAGTCGAATTTGTTGGGGAACTTGCGTGTTTAATTTTTTCTCATACTGGGCTGGAAGATGAAGAACAGTTATGCAAGACATCCATTATTTTTCATGAATCATGCCTGGTGATAGTCTGTTTGGTTTCTAAGATGACCATCACGAGAAGTCCATTAAATTCAAATATGCAGCAGCCTAGGGTCCGCACTCCTGGTTGGGCTGCCTTTGATCGCAAGCAGCGAGCGAAAGATGGTAACTTGCCTGAATGTGATGCTGATCCTTTCCCATCCATCTCCAACATAACTTCTTCTGGTTCTGCCACAAGTTTGGAGACAAACAATAGCACAAGTATGAAGTCTTTTCTTCGGTAGTTCGCCCGCATGTAAAATGCCCACTATTTGTGAATGACCAGAAAAGTGGACTTTTAAATGATAATTCTGGTGGGAGGCATCTAGATGATCAAGTGACTGCGGAAAATAATGTAAATCCTGCTGTTAAGATGCTTAAAGATCTCCATAGTTGGGCTGATCAAAATTTGATTAAGGACGTATTAGCTGCTGTGAATGATGATGTGGACCAAGCTTCTGTTCTTCTCAAAGCAATGGTTTCACCTGACTCCAAAATAGAGAAGACTAGCTGTTCTGACCTGATCTCTTCTATCAGCACTAAAGATAAATGCTCGGGTGAAAACCTTTCGATAGATAATAAACTGTCAGATGGTGCAGATGAGGTGCTAATATCAAGGAAAGACCCAAGCATTTTTGTGAATGATAATACTACATTTTCAGTGGAGAGCATGCCAGTTAAAAATAAGCAATCAGATAGTGCACATGAGGCGCTAATTCCAAGGAGATTGTCCTCTGTACCTGCTGAACCTGAGTGGGAAGAAAATGACGTCTACTTAAGTCACCGAAAGGATGCAATAAAGATGGTGAGGTATGATTGCCTCACATGTAGATTTATTTATTTGATCTCCAAATTAGTTTTGTTATGTTTATCATTGTTATTTTTGTGCTTTTTATTAAAGTTTACGAAGATACACCACTCACATGCATCTATGTTAAGACATGATTGCATCAAATAAAAGTCTTCAGAAGCTACAATAATAAAATATTTCAAATCATCTCATATGTAGATTTTATTTAATTGATCTTCAAATTATTATTGTTATTTTTATCATTGTTATTTTTTGTGCTATCTATCAAAGTTATGAGGATACAGCCGCATGCATGCAGGTTAGATATTTTCATAAAAAAAGAACATGCCTGCAACAAATAAAAGTCTTCAGAAGCTACAAATAATACTGTATTGCAGATTAATTCTGTATTTGTTTACAAGTTACAATGTGTAATTGTTTGTAAAACTGAATTTACCAAGCACAATATGTTCCTAAAGCGTGTCACTTAGAAACGGATTTGGACTTTGAATTTTTGTAGTATAGTATACAGGATGTTTTGTTTTTTCTCAAATATTGTGTTGGAAAAGTATATACTAAATGCAGGCTTTAAATTTCAAGAAGTAAGAACCCTTCTGCTGTAGTTGACATGGACGTGAATATTGCATTGCGAGAACACATTGGTGGGCGTCATTACAAATCCTGATATTCCAAATACACTGAACATGGATTTTATATCTGCAACACTAACATGAGCATAGATATGTTGGAAATAATCTAGATAATTGAAAGCATAATGTTGATATTTGACATGGGTATGCCGTGCATATCCACCAAAAGAGATAAAATTATTTATTTTTTAGATTTACGAGTAAATTGTCTACCCATTGGTGAAATGATTTTTCCCCCATTTTTATGAAAATTTCAATTAAATTCATGTTTAATACATGCTTTTCTCAAACATTGTTGTGCTGCCTGCGCTTGTCTGATATAATGGTATTGCTCCTTGGTTAATTTGTTGTACTGTTTCATAAAATTTGTGCTATGGGTCATTCTTAATTTTAAGCTTGTGATTGATGTATGTTGTCATACTTATTTTTCTTACTTCCGGAAAAAAGATCATATGATATTTAAGCTCTTTTACGGTATGTGAACATACCTAGACATATTATGGTGCTTGAGGTGGGGCTCAAAGACAAGATTCTATTTATCTGAGTCAACATTGTTGTGTATAAATTGCACCAGTCCTTCCATGTCTGCTGCTTACATTACTTGGCAGTTGTTATATTTATCAAATCTTTTTTGCAACTATTATAACCCAAGGATTGATTTGCAGTAAAGAAGTGTTTGCAATCCACATTTTAGGCATGCATTGTGGAATTGCAAACTTTTAAGCCTTGAACATGGTCTTCAAGGTTAGAACATGAATGCTGTGTCATTAAGTTCTGTATCTTTTTGTGCTGTTCCTCTGCAAACTTCCATATGCAGCTGTAAGCTTTGCTGGTTGTAAACTTAGGCAAATGGATTGCACGAGCTGAATATAAGCTTAGAAGAAACTCTGACAGATATTTTCATATGTACTTGGTTTATGAGAGTGCAGCAAGGAGCTCTTATTTGATATCCTATTAGATATATCATATATCTAAACCACCCACCTCCCCCCATGCATGGGTCTCTCTTTTCAGCCCCAAGGTACATGCACAAAAGGACCACATCGAGAAATAAAGGAAATAATCCAGGTTCCATATTATTAATAAGTGCAAAAAAAGGTTTTGAAAGAAGGAAAATAAGGAGATAAGAGCTTTTGTTTGATTGGATTATTCATGGTAGATATTTTCAGTAGTAGTTAGATTAATATTAAGTTTCAATTTATATGATGTTCTTGGTCAGAATTACATAATTTTATTTAACTGATGTGTTCAATTAGAAACTATTATGATTCCTTGGTCAGAATCTTTTCTAATTATGGATATGATTTGGTGGAACTATTCCATCTTGATTTGTACATTCTTCTCTATTTGTTCCCTGGCATATGATGTTCACCAAAGAAGTTGCTAGCCTACATGGAAAGGGTTTTATATAAGTGACCTAAAGGGTTCCAATGAGTTTGGATATCACTTTTCTGATCAATTTTGTTGATAGGATTGTTTAACATATTTATGTTGTTGATAGGGTGGCATCTCAGCATTCACGGGCTGCGAGTAATGCCTACTTGAGAGGTGACCATGTTTCCGCCCGTCAGCTTTCCCTGAGAGCTCAAGGAGAGCGGATGGCTGCTGAAAAGCTGAACATGAAGGCAGCAGAGACAATCTTAAGCATTAGGAACAACAATAATGACATCTGGAAGATAGATTTACACGGCCTGCATGCTTCAGAAGCTGTGAGTGCCTTGAAGGTGCGTCTGCATAAAATAGAATCCCAGGCCATTATGAGTCGTTCTGCTTCTTCTGATGAGTTAGTGAAACTGGAAGCTGGAACTGCATGCTCGGAATCATTAGAGACTACTAAAAGCTGGGAAGAGGACTCAGATGCAAAGAAGGTGAAGGCATTACCTCAGCAGAGACAGACAGTCCTGCATGTTATTACAGGTGTGAATTTAATTTACTTAATACATGTCTTGTTTGCCCTTTCTATAATTATATTGCAAGAATCCTAATCGGAGGATGGTTTTGTTTATTACAAAGAATGTTACTAGAAAGTATAAACCAGATTGTTCACAACCAGCGCTTAAGCCCTTGTGGGTGATGAACATGAACAAGGATCATGCTCATTGATGTCATGAACTTTTCATCTGTTGATACATGCCTATTATGATTGCATATACACATGGATATACATACTCATGAATGCATGGATCTACAATATAAATGCATGGTCATTTGACAAGAGGGAACCGCACAGTCTACATGGTACAGCAAATTGGAGGGTTATTTTAAATAAGTAGTTAAGTTACTGTTGGAAGATAATGTGCTGGTCCCTTTTTGGGACACTTGGTAAACATTGATGTGGTTTTATATTGTGAAGCATGAATTGTGCCGGACAAATGCATAACCAGTTTGCCAGGTATCAATTTTTGCCGCTGTAACAGGCCAGCATGAGTAATAGGTAAATAGTCCAGTGGGATGGTTGAATCATGCATCTTATATTGTCATGTTCAATTGTTGATATTTTCTGAAAATCGTGATCTATGTAGTTGTTTATTATGACTTGCATGATAATAGATGGTGTCGAAAATTTCATGTAATTTCCATCTCTTCCAGGGACTGGTAACCATAGTCGAGGACAAGCTTCACTTCCGACAGTGGTCAGAAGCTTTCTTATTGAAAATGGGTAAATATTATTTCTGTTCTGGTGAACAAAAAGGATTGATTCTAATTTATGAAGATGTATTGTCCTGCATTTCATATTTGGTTACCCAGTTACCAACAATTTTAATACTTTCTTGCAGATACCATTTTGATGATGCAAGACCTGGTGTAATTGCCATCCGCCCCAAGTTTCGCCACAAGTGAATTATGAGATCCTGTCATTGGTTGCGTGTGATGTCATAATTTGCAATCTATTTTGGTCCATGTATGCTCTTGTGCTTCTCTTGTTAGTGGAACCTTTGAATTATCATTGTACCCTATTCTTCTTGTAAATTATGGACTTAGGAATGAAGGCCATCGTGTTCATATTGAAAAGTCGTCCTTATAATCACAGGGGCAGTACAGATCCATATAAAAATAAAATTGAAATTTTAGCATGAAGCAGAGTCAGGATGGAAAAAGATATGAATTAACAACAATTAACCTTGTGGACTTTGTGAAACATTTGTGTTCTCATTAATTGGGGTGTAACTTGTATAGCTGCGATTTCTCACTAGCTGATTAATTGGATAATCCGTGGAAAGGGCATAAGCAGTGTAGGGATTCACATATGTGGTGAGCTTCACATGTGTAAATATTTTATTGAGGTGGTTTATTGTTCATTTTGCCACCACAATTTACCTCTCTTATAGTTTGTTGCTTGTGAGTGGTGGTAAAGACAAAAATGTATTTGATTGTTGGACCTCACAAAAACTTCCCTAGCACCTGAACTGTTATCTTTTCTGTTTGAGATATCTTTTGAATTTAGTTTGCTAAATAACAAAAGGAAAGGTGACAAAGGAGGAACCGTGGAGCTTACATCTTCAAGCGTTCTAGTTCAAGCAAGATACTACCATGTTGTTTTCCTATCCGAGCTAGCTTTTAATCTTTGGAGCCATGTGTGATAGAAGTTTTAGTTACCCCAACTTCTGGCATTGTTTTGTGATAATATTTTAAATCCTGCTAGAATGGGTTCGTGTTGGTCATCCTATCTATCTTGTTTTTGTGAGAAATATGTTTGGGTTTTTGTGAGAAATATGTTTGGGATTTTTGTTGGACTCGAGGGAAGAAGAAAAAATAAAAAAAATAAAATAATTAAAGAAGATGAAAAAGAAAAGAAAGAAAGGAAGAGGAGAAGGAAAGAAAAGAAGAAAAGATAAAAGAAAGGAAAGGAAGAAAAAAGAAAGAAAAGACGAAAAGGGAGAAGAAGAAAAAGAAAGGGGAATAAGAAAAGAAAAGAAAGGTTGAGAGAGGAAAAACAAAGAAAATAATGAAGAAAAAGAAAATGACAGAAAAATTAAGAAATAAGAGGTAAAGGAAAGAAGAAAATAAAAAAATAAATGATAAAAAAAATGAGAGAGAAGGTACTCATCACTCAACTGCATATCTATTTGCGATTCTAAGAAGAACTCAAATGAAGAATCCAACAATTTTAACACATATATCTTGGACCATTCAATAACAAACTCGCACGTCATTCAAGAAAATAAACTTCTTTTCATTTAAAACAGTAAAAGTTGTCAACTGATCAATCAAACTTAGATAATAATATAGTTTTTTTTACTAATAGATGATGTGTTGGTTTATTATTGGATGGCCCAATATATACATAGTAGGATCGTTCTGATCAATAACTTTTCATCCAGATCATGGTACAATAGAGGAGAGATATCAGTGCCAAACATGATGGGTCCATGGTCGCTAAACTCCTTGTGACACATAGGCCCAAAACTTTTTTGGGACCAGGTTTGGGCCCCAAAGCATATTCTTCCTAACAAGATGCTTGAGCTTTCAAAATTCTACTTGCAAGCTCTATGAAATCTGTCATGCCCAAAATTGGGATGGAAATATAGTTTCACATATAATAACTTACAAATGTAGTTAGCTACAATGTAATTTTTGAGAACTAGCATACGTATGAAGAAGCAAATAGTGCTGCTAATTGGATAGTCATATATATGGTGAATCATAGAGGATCTACTTTATGGAAGTCTACGGCTGATCTTCCATCCTTGTTATATAATATTTTAATTTCTGATTCTCACATATATATTTTTTCTTATTTAATCAAATTATCTGATTCATCAAAAAGAAAAAAAACTACACCTACTTGCACCCCCTGAGAAGTCTGTCATGAGCCATGCTGTGCTTTTGAATCCACTCGGCGGGTGGCGTTGCATATAATCTTGCCTTGTTGGTTGCTCTCCTAGTTCTAGTTATTGAGTACATAAACCTCTCCAAATTATTGATTTGATATCAAATAGAACTACTCTCACCCGGGGCTTGAAACTACGTAGATCAAACTCTTTCACAGTTGCAACATTTGCTTAGCCATTCTAATGCTACACTGAAACTCTCAAACTATTGACCTTTCATGGTCACCGAGTGTCGACAGTTGCTTATCTATCCTAATGCCTAAACCTTAGCACTCAAGGCGTTTGTGCACCCAATTTTATTCAATCAACTCCATCTCTCAGCACTATAATCCCTTCAGCATAGAATAAAGATATACCCTTGTTACCATCAAGGTGGCAACCCACTAGAACGGGCCACTTACTTCTAACCAAATGATCCAAATTCGAGTCATGATGGGTGTCGGGCTTCGATTAAATATCAGTAGTACTGAAATGACATACTCATCCATTGGATCTTCTTATAGTGGGAAAGAAGCCGTCTATTCACCCAAATTCAATCTTAAATCGAGCATTTTCGAGTGGGGGTTGGAGCCCTACGGTCGCTTTAATCTTTTTTTTTTTTTTGAGACACAAAAAGACATGTAGCAGCCCTACTATAACAGAAAAGTGTAACAATGGGATTATATAAATAAAAAAATTTAATTAAATCAAAAGATTAATGACAAAATTAGTTTTAGATATACTAGATTAATATTTATAAGACTTGTTTGGTTCGTGAAAAGAGGAGGAAAGAAAATATGATCAACAGAAAATAAAAAAATATCTCATATTTGGTTGAAGTTTTTAAAAAATAATAATAATAAAATAATTTTTTTATAAAAAATAAGTTTTTTATATTTTATATAAAAAAAAATTCATATAGAACATGAGAAAGTTACTTTTCCATAAGAGAATTGAGATAATTTTTTTCAAAAATATCCTTAGGCTTTAAGATAGGATAAAGTCACATCTTTCTCTTATCAAGGATATAATATATATTTTATATAATTTTTTTAGAAAAATAAATATTCAACCAAATGTAAACCATTCTTTAGATATATCATTTTTTTTATGATCAACTAAACATGCAAAAATCAATTTTCTAAACATCAATTTTTTAGAAAAAATATTTCACTGAGTAAAAATTTCTTTTACAAACCAACCAAATTTATAGGGGCAAAATTCCCACTCTATCACTTTGTAAAAACAAAAAAAAGCAGGTTAAATCTCATCTATCCATGACAAAATCAAAATCTAGTAATCAAAATCACATAAGAGGAATGCAAAATTCTTCGTATACCGCCTGTAGTGTAGAAAATTCGATGTGGAGTGCACCACCTCATCCGATTGGGTTACATAACCATCACTTTCCAATATGTATTTAATATCTATAATTCTATTTTTTCGTTTGAAATTTTAAATAATAAAAATATCTCTCTCCTTCTAAAAAATTATGACAGTTTGTGCTACATCCTACGTTGAAATTATGACTTCTTGCATAGGATGTCATAACTTTTCTATCGGATGTCATAATTTTAATAGAAATATTTTTATCATTTAAAAATTTTATAAATTTTTTAATAATAAAAATATTCTTTCCTCTTGTGGCATCGTGTGAATAAATTATGACATCATATGTATGAAATCATAATTTCAATGTAGGATGTTATAATTTCGAAATAAGATATCATAATTTTTTTAAAAAAATATTATTTTTATCATTTAAAATTTTAAATAAAAAAATAAAATTATAAATATTAAATATATATTAAAAAATAATAATTATATAGTCCAATCAAATAAGGCGGTGGTATTCTACGTTAAATTTTTTCTTAGTACGTGCAGAGCATGTGCCAAACGCACGTTCTCTATGAAACGGACCGAGTCGCTCGTGGCGGTACCATCCCCAGAAGAAAAGACAAGTCGAATTCGATCAATTCGCCCATTAGAACTCCGGGCCGCACCATCGGGCATCAGTCGATCACCAAGAACGTGGAGAAGCGAGGCCGAGCGAGAGCGAGAGAGAGAGAGATGACGGTGGTTCTGAAGGGAGCCGGGGCGCCGAGGACGGTGCTGATAACTGGGGTGAGCCGCGGCCTCGGGAGGGCCCTCGCCCTAGAGCTGGCCAAGCGCGGACACACCATCATCGGGTTTGCCCGCTCCCAAGAAAAGATCGACGCCCTCCTCGCCGAGCTGCCCTCCGACGACCCCGCTCCCTCCTCCTCCCCTTCCAAACACCTCATCATCCAAGCCGACGTGGTAAGTCTTCCCAAATCTTTTCCTTCTCATCAATGTCTTCTCTGTCGCAGTTCCTGATTGTTGGTGCCTGATCATTAAAATTGAAATCATTCATTAAGGCTAAGTTCTTCCCCCCTTCCCCCTCCCCTTCTTTCGAGTTTTGATGATATTAGTTGAAGAATGATGAATTGTGTTGCTTTTGATCTTGATTTGTAGAGGTCGGATAGCAGCATCAAGGAGTTGGCGAGGCTTGTCGTGGAGACGAGACGGGTGCCCGATATCATAGGTTTGTAAGCTCCCTTTCGAATGATTTGTTTCTTGCTTTTGTGACCTAACCTAGTATTAGTAAATGTAAAAAAAAAAAAAAAATAGAATGGAGACGGAAAGGAAAGAGTGTCTTGTTTGGGTTTTAGGGTGTTCTCGGTTAGTTGTCAGTGTTTAAAAGGTCGAGTTATCTGTTGTTATTCTTTTTCATGGGAAATTTTGCAAATTAAATATGCCATATTTTGATTGTTTTTGACGCATCGTGTGTACCATTTGCTTTTGATACATCTTGTTCATTTTATGATTTTATTTGATAGTTTTGATATCTTCTCTGAAAATGGATGTTTGGACTTAAGTATTAGTTATCCATCTGAAAATTGTTGAAAACTAAATGATATCTACTAGTCTTTATCATTTTTTTTGTGGGGGTGGGGGGCGTGTGGAGGGAATGGAAAAGATGATTCTGAAAGAAAAGCATTCGCTTGTGTATATGTACATTTTATGTTGTTGACTCCACTTGTATGATGCGTGTGAGCTTCCATAACATTTTTGAAGTATGCTGTTGTTTTAGACTGTACTGGTAGACGGCTCTCATTGTCGTGTTCTTTTCCGATCCTGTAAACTTAATCATATGAAGTTTATGATTATTTAGTGATCCTGGTTAATTTATTGAATTTGCTTCTAGTCAGAAAGCTATTCCAAAAATCTACTTTCCCAACTTTATTTTGTGACCTTGCTATATTTTGGCTTGTGCTGCCTTGATGGATGCGATGGGAAAACCTTGTTTGATTCATCATAATAGTCCTATTGAACACTGATGCACTAGAAGAGAAAAAAAATCTCAATTTAGTTTCAATTTCTATATGATATCAAAATTTTATGATTCTTAAATGGATATGGTGTTTTGGATAAAAACTTACTCTCGCTTGAGAGAAAGAAGGGCATTGTTTTGTGGAAACAAGTTCATTTTAAATGGTTGTTTAGTGATTTGTATCCCTACAAGTTTTGATGATTGCCCTGGTTTGCATCTTGCTTTCCTATTTTCATTGTTTAGTATTTCTTGTTCTTCACATTGATTTATCTCTTTAAAATGGTTTTCTTTGTTGGGTTAAATGAAGGAGACTATCATGTGCTTTGTTACTTTTTTAACTGAATGATTACTTTGCTTCCACTGCCACTACATTACCGAATAGCTGAAACAAGGGTGTACTTTTACAGTAAATAATGCAGGCACAATAAACAAAAATAATAAAATATGGGATGTATCAGCAGAGGAATTTGATATGGTGATAGACACTAACATTAAGGGTGTTGCAAATATACTTCGGAACTTCCTGCCAGTTATGATAGAAAAGAAGCGGGGAATTATTGTCAACACATCTTCTGGTTGGGGAAGATCAGCAGCTGCAGAGGTAATAAGATACTCTTAATGTGATTATGTTAAAAAGAATATTAATGTTTTTTTTCTTGTTCCATATTTAGTCTTTTATCTTATTTATGCTCTGAAATACACTGTTCTGGTACAGGTGGCACCCTATTGTGCTTCAAAATGGGCAATTGAGGGTCTGACACGGTCTGTTGCAAAAGAGCTGCCTCCTGGTGTGGCTGTTGTTGCACTTAGTCCTGGTGTTGTAAACACTGAAATGCTTGCCTCATGCTTTGGGAGTTCTTCTGCCCTGTATCAAACACCTGAATCATGGTACTTCTTTTCATTCATCCACATACTACTTTTTTTTTTTTCCTTTTTTCCAACATATCACCTTTTATTGAGACGTCAACTCACAAAAATAGGGGCCTTGCTCAGAATTTATTTTCATATTATCAAAGCATAGCTTTTGCTCGAGATGTAGACAAGACGTAGACAATGCATGTTGTGATCTTTCTTGCATATAGTTATTGCTCGCATTTTTATGCTTCATAGAAATTGGTTTCTTGGGGAGTACCAACAGAAATCCTTTAAGTTTGGTTCTTAATTTGTGAACTGTAGAGTCTATCCCTGCCCAGCACCCCAACTGCGGTGGTCGGTGGTGCAGATCGGATATGGTGATTGTGTTTATTTTCTAGCTTGATGCATAAAACTTTGGAAGTTAATTAACTTTTCTTGAGGAAGTTGTGTAGTTATCAAGCCATGAATACTCTTATTCCGGAATGTGACATCTTTTTTTGTTTAGTAGTTTGATTTAAAATGTCTAGGTTTTGTCTTATATCTCTGTGGTTCAACTTTCCAAATCAAAGTCTATAGAAAGAATTCAACTTGACAATAATAAAGCTTCAGCTTTTAAGGGAAGGCATTTGTATGCTTAAATTCTCTTGCAGCTTCACTAAGATATTGCTTGATAAATTGGTTCAGCCTTTGTTTAGGAACTAGCATAAGGAGATGTGAAATTCACATCAGACTAGATTGATGATGCTAGTGCAGATTCAGGGTTGTCTGTGTCTCTGTGATCTGAATCACAATATTACCAAAGAATGAAAGGTAAAGATTTTTGTAGACAATTTAAATTAAAAAAAATAAAGAACTAGATAATATATTTAGAATTATTCGTTAAGAGATCAAAAGTTTTCTGTCTTACAAAAGCTCATGTGATCCCAGAATGAAAAAATTGAGGCGGCATTTGGAATTAAGAATTAAAAAAGATATGTGCATGATAATTAGGACACAGTTTCTTGGTGAAACACAAAGCTATAATGCCTGGTCCATGACAACCCTTGCTTTCTTGCAGTTTTCGTAGGCTGGAACTAATGCACAAGAAATCTTAACTTTGTGGAAGAAAAGGAAGCATTACAATATTGGTGGGGTGAAGAGAGTGAGTGAGTGAGTGAGTGAGAGAGAGAGAGAGAGAGAGAGGCTGTGGGGGGTTTATAATTTGGTAAGAACTAGAAGGGCAGCATTCCCAGTGTTCACAATTAGAAATCTATAGTGGGGAAAAGATAGACAATTTTACTTAACCTGTTCATTCTGCTCCCCTCTTCCCCCTGCTGTGGGAAGAGAGAAATAAGTTCAACACCAATGAATATTAGGAAGTGGTGGGATAATGCTGCCAAAGAAATAAAGTTGTTGTCGGCAGGTGGGAGGCATCTTGGTGGATGTTCTTATAAGGTGATTGGTCATATTCCTTCCAAGCCTATTGAATTTGTAGATGACACAAAAAAGATGTTACATAAAGTGAAAGAATCATTGGTGCTGATTTTATTTTTGGAAGAGATCTACCACATCCATGAAACTTTAAAGAAAAAACAACAAAACTCATAGAAAGTCAAGATAATTGATAATAATGACAATTAAAGTTCGGGGATGAGAAAGTAGTAGTGTATCCATATAAGAAAAACGAAAAGAATGTTGTTTTGGATTAAAACAAATAATTTCAGGATGTAACTTCAGATATCCTGGATGAATTTGTCATAGTTATATACATTTTTTTGGTAGGCCAACATATCTCATAAATGTTCAATCTTCAATAGGAGTCAATTTTGATTGAGTTTTCTGTTTAGCTTGTTTTAAGTAATCAAGTTTTGTCATGTATGAAGCTATGGTCCATCTAGCGTATTAGGTCATCACCTTTCCTAAAATCCTACTAAAGATGCCTGGTGAAGCAAGTTCAGTTGTTGGTGATATGTTGAATGTAGAAAAAAAAAATCATTAGTATGTCTATGATGTCTTCTTATTGTTGCAGTTCTAATAATATCTTATTAAGAACATTTTTTTTTTTCCTTTTGAGAAAGAGTTCGGGTACTTTAACCCACTTTCAGAAGATGAAAAATTAATTTCTTGGTTGAAAAATCAAGAAACCCATGAAAATCTTTGAGAAACTTTTGATTTATTAATATAAAATAAAGAGGAAACTTACATTTAATGTTCTTGATAATTCATTTTTGGCAATTGGGAAATTAATCCTCTACATGTGTATTTTATACCCTGTACCAGCACCTTACCTGATATAGTTCTGGGTTGATATGGTACCGGCACATTTGGGGATGCTCCTTCATGACACATGGGATGTTAGGCATCCTAATAGTTTAGTGTTTATACTGGTTTTGATGATTCTTAAGATTCTTTAGTCTCTTTGTTGGGATTTTTTAGCCTCTTAAATAGCTATGCTAATTAGATGCCCCTGAAATACTGTGTTGTAGGTTGATCCCTATCCTACACACATTGGAGTGTCATGATGTCAAAAGAAGAAATTTTTAGCATGTGTCCATTGTTTGCTTAATTTTTCGCCAAATAAATGGCAAAAAGGGGATGCTAGATGACCTTACTGACTGTGCAATGGTTCTGGCATAAATAAGTCCGAATTTAAGTGAGGGGAGGCTGGATCCAGGTACCTCCTCTTCCTTCTTCCTCTCCTCTCCCTTCCTTTCTTTCGTCTCTTTCCGTCTTTCCTTGGCTCCCTCACATGATTGAGCCAAGAAAAGAAATGAGAACCAAGAGATGCTCTCTTTTTCTGTACATCGGATATTGCTACTCTCAGTTATCGGGCAGCCTAGCTAGCGAACTAGAAAGTCTCAAGTAGTACCGACGGAGAATGCTAGTATGTTCTAGTTTATAAGTGAACTATAGTTCCTGGGTGTCCCATGTTCCATTCTCTCATCAAAATAGTATGGTCCTAGTGGGATGTGGCACTTCCATCGAGATGGGAGTCCTTGCCTCTATATTTCTCAATCTTGAAGGGACAATTCAGGTTAGTTTATTTAATTGATAAATAATTGAAAATCAATTGGAGAAAAGAGAAAAACAATTCTTTTTGACAAAATACTCCATGATTACAAGATAAGCTACAGAAGGAATTGGTTCATGTGAGTGAAGGAAAGGAGGTTGGTCGTAGGGGTGAAGAGGCATGAGAGGCAAAAAAAGTTGGACTGGAGTGAGAGACACTCATGTGTTCTCGATATAAAATTTGATGCCACTCAACAATCTATGAGTATACTTGAGAAGCCCTTTTCCAACTATCTGCAGTGATCTTGATAAACATACTACTCATCACTCAATTCATATTAAGATATACTGCATTTTTACCATTTCCTTTTCAAAGAAGGGGGTCCAAAGGGGTGAAGAAGCATCAGAAGGCAAAAGAAGTTGAAGGACTGGAGTGGGAAATGCTTACTTTTCCTCAATATAAATCTGGTACCACTCAACAATCTATGACTATACATGACGGGCCCTTTTCCAATTTGCAGTCAGCTTGATAAACCTACTATTTCATTACTCATTCATCAAGATATACTGCCTTTTTTACCATCTGCTTTCCAAGTTCTCCCCGAAAAACACTTTTGTCGGTGTTCTTGGGTTCGCCTTCTTCCTTCTTATCGTTTCAGAACCTTTTTATTGAGACCTCTTCAGATATTCAGTGTACGTGTCCACACTAGCTCAGTTGGTTTCCAGCTGTTTAATCAAACTAGGTCTTATTTAAACTAGTTTGTCCGAACAAGCTGTATGCATGGACTTATTTGTTTTAATCATGAACTCTTGATTAACTCAGAACTATATTCCATGATTTGAGATCTTGGTTACCTGGTTGGTATACTTTAAATTCCATTCTTGTTCCTTTGGTTTTGGCATATCCTATACATGTGACAGCACAAACATGGAAAATCTTCTATTATCTCATTTTCAAAATTCCTTAAAAATTTTTCCCCCTATTTTAGAAAATGTGAATCTGTTAAGAAATAAAGAAGTCAGTTGAGATAACCAAAAAGAGAGAGGATTTCTAAGATGGAAGGAAATTCGGAATTCTGTGGTAAAATTCAAGAAAATAAAAGAAGGATACGATGGAGTTCATGCCCCCCACGGCACCTTAGAGCAGGGGCGCCACATCCTAAGTGAAGAACTTGTTCCTTGGAGTTGGGCTTTGCTGTGGTCTGATTTTAAGAGTTATCTTTATTATATAATAGATATATTGAAGTGCATCTAAAGCTTGCCCCTTGTTCATTCTAGAGATCGCGTATTCCAACCAATTCCAAATTTCTCTTGAACATATTGATCAGTTTATCAGGAAAAAGGAATACCGATTGGATCTTTAAAGAACTTTGGATTTTTAAGTATGGGATGATATATCAGAGTGTACTGTTAGATCTCCAACAACTGTTAGCATAGTTGGTTGGCGATGCTTGCCCTTCAGGTAGTCCAAGGTTCAAATCCTGGTTATGGATTGCCAAAAAAAAAGAGGGAAAAAAGGAATGTACTGTTAGATCTCTTCATGACTTGTTATTTACTGTGATTTATGTTTTCCATATTGAGAATGAAGGAGCAAGAAGGTGCTCACGCAGATCTTTGGTTGGCTGTACGTTATTTTGGGAAGAATATTGTAACTTTTCACCTTCAGAAGCACTTCCCCACAAGGTGTGTCCTTTCTAAGAATGTGGAAAAATCAGTGGATGTGTTGTCCTTTTGTTGTCAGTGTTTACAAATTGGCTTGCTTTTCTCCTGGCTATGTTGTGTGAATTTAGGGTCTAATCAGCTTGTTATTAAAAGGTGTGCCAGTTAAATTTTTAGCGAATCTGTACTTACTGTGCTTGTTGCTCGTTTCTATAAATTAGAATTTATCCATGTAATTTCAATCCACCTTATTAGTATCAAGAGCCTGAGATTAATTATTTAGGCCCTTTGATCTGGAATACGGACAAATGAAAGTATGGTTGATTCTTTTATTCTACTTATTCTATATGATAACTTTGGGAATTGGTGGACCTTCCAGCTGAATGTTGGAAATATGTTTTGTCATGCATGTTGCACTTTTATGGATAACAGGTTTTCTTAAATTGTTTTCTCATGTTTAAGGTGTCAATTTGGCAACGTATAATCTACTTCAGATTTAAAGTAGGATCCAGTTTTCAGCTACACCAGCTGTATAGGGCTACACATAAGCTGATGCTATTATAGTATGCTGACATCTTTTCGTTATCACTATATTAGTCATGTGTGCATGCCTCAATTCAAGGAAGTTGGCTCGTTCTGATCTTTTTCTCTCCTTTTTTTTTTTTTTTTGCCCAATTGGTTAGGGCCCCAAAGGCAGCTACATTTATACTAAATCTCACAGTGGAAGATAATGGTGCTTCACTCACCGTGTGATGACAGCATGGCTCACTCTATTACCACTCCCTTGGTATCACTGCTTAACTCTGACATTTTAGTAACAATTTCAGGGAACTCTATATGATTTCTTTCATAACTAATGTTTTATGGATTTGTTGTTACAAATATCTTGAGTTGTGAAACAACTGGCATTTTGATAATTTCTGGAACTCACGACCGACGCAGACGAAAGAAATGTAGAATTAACCTGTATTCCTTTAAGCATGAACATATCTGGCTGACAACAAGTGCAAACAAAACTTTTGCCGTGTTCATTATGATGTGAACTTAAAACTTTGCAATGAACTGACATGGACCTGTACTTTCGAAAAGACCATAAATCACCGAACCACATTTCATTAAATTCTAGTAAAGGATGGTTCCTTGGAATTGGAAATTTCTTACTGAGAACGCTTTAAAGCTATTGTTTCATCGAGCAATTTTATGACATTTGCTGCAGTGTATGTCCATCGGTCAAACGCACCATCATCAAAGTTGTCAGCTGTTGAATGTTATTTTAAAGGGGCCTGTACATGTAAGGTTGTGTGATTCATCAGATACGTTTCCCATGCCCATGGGTATGCACGCTGACAGCTCGAGGAAGGGTGGAACAGACGGTTCGGATGAAATTTATCTGCTTGCCTGTTTGTAAATTATAATCCCCCATCAGTTGGAGGATGCTCATTTTGTATCCTCTGAGCTTGGGTAATTATATTCCACTGCATCTACAACGGAGGTATCCGCCACCCCAAAAAGGAGGGATCTTTCCCTACAAACTATGTACGGTACTAGAAAACATTTGAGCTGGAGGTTTTGAGGCTTCTTGTTATTCTTATCTTTCGTTAGGAACTACCTCCGCGGGATAATATTTGTTCATCAGAAGACGCAGAAGAATGAAGTACGCATAATATTTGTTCATCAAATAAGTTCTCCCAATCTATCTTCTGTCGTTATGTTCAAACGTCCTAATGCAATCAACTTATATTTTTCTTGGTACCGTTTCTCATAAATGAACTTAGTTGATAACTCTTTCCTCTTTTACAAAACATTTAGTTATTATCTCTGACAGCTCCTGGTGGAGGATAAGAGCAAGGAATTAGTTGATTCCATGTCCTGATCCATGAACGCAAGACGCCGGAGTCGTGAATGAGGCTAAAAAAAAAGAACTGAATAACTAAATTGAAGGTAATTGGAGCATAAAAGAAGAAACAGTGCGAGTATCCCAGGTAGAAGTTTTCTTTACTTTTTATTACAGCTTAGACTTCCATCAGTCATGTGATTGGGAAACAATGAATTGTTTGTGGAGAAAAAGCCTTTATGAACAAAGGCTCAGGGTCAAATTGGTATTCTCCGGAGTGCGATAGGAGGTGATCGCCAAAGTTCCTCCGAGTCTTGCAGTGCAACTATGAACAACTTTCACAATTTGATTTATGCTCTTGCATGCTGGTACTCTCCCACCTTTCTTAAGTCTTAAAACTCGACCAAATCATCAGCTCAGTTCCTCACCAAGCATCTATCAACTTTAGGGATTTAAAATCTCAATTAGACTATGGAAATATGCATAGGAGTTTCCATTCACAATTTGATATGGTCATACTACGGTGGCTCTTAATCTATTCCCTCTTTGAAGGGCCCGGAGTCATGTATCAATTTCAGGACATCCTTAACCTGCAAGAAAGCGAATCAATAACAAATCAAAAGGAGATGCAGTCAAGACGCTAGATGTACTTCTAGCATCAATTGAAAACACTGATAAAATTGAGTAACCGAAGATGATTCTAAGAAGCTGAAATTTTTAAGGGTTGCAGTTTATATTTAAAATTTGCTGCAGCATTGAGTGATTTTTTATTTTTTAAAAATAAAAAACAAGAGTAATCAAAATTTTGCATCACATTCTTCAAAATGACGTCAGCTAAAATGTCACTTTGCCAACATTCTCTGTATGGTTGACGCAACTGGATGTCTGAAGTTCCAAACAACATGGAGAAAGAGTCGAAAATTAGATGATTTTACTTGAATTATGCACTATATGGTACAAATGTTTATGATCAAATTGAGTCCCACCAGAAAAGAGAGAGAGGATTATGCATATATAACACTTATAAGGAATTGAATGTTAAAATTTTTTAATAACCCAACCATTTTTTATGGATATTGCCTCCATGGTTCAAGGTAGGAGTACCTTGTAAGTAGCATTTTAGAATGAGTGATTCTATGGTGCCCAACCAGGTACCTGCCCGGCCAAAAGAAAAAAATAATACATAGCTGGTCTGCCACCTGGAATTAGGGGATTGGCGCCACACATGGGATCACTGAAATTCATGGTGGGGTTGTGCTATAAAGCGCCAATGCCCTTGTGCCATGTCGTTGTGCAGCAGTCTGGAGCCTTTTTTTTTTAAAAAAAAAAGGAACCCAGTAAAAATCCATCCAACAAATGCTTTGATTTGCCTGTACAAATGAGCATACCACTTACTAGGCTTCAGGTTTTCTTATATTTAGACTATTTTTGCTACCGTGAGGAATAACGGTGACGAGCCACTAAAAGGGGTACTCTCCCAGCAAATCCAGATACTTTCCCAGCAAAAGCACCAACAAAAAAGAGGTACCAACTGGGTGAATGAAGTCCCATCGACACTTAAAGTATAGTCTACCAATTAATTTTAGCTAGACTACAACAGGTTAGAGACATCAGTCTGTAAAATCAAAGAATATGGGACAAGTCAGTGCTTTTGAAGGATGAACAAGTTGGAAATTAATGCAACTTTAAATTAGGTCTATGACTATGCCATCAACTGTAAGGTAATCTGAACGGAGTCTTGATTTCAAACAGAGATTTAGAAAATATATAGAGAGTTTGATATTTAAACAAATCCATACTGAAAAAAAAAAAGAAAAGAAAAATAAATACCTTCAGAAATATCAAGTAATCATAAAGTTGAGAGCATAAGAGCAATACCTGGTCTGTCTCGTATTCAAGAAAATCCTCTATGGCTTTTCTAAAACCATCATTCAAAATGTAGTGACAACTGTATGTTGTCACCGGAAGATAACCCCTCTGAATCTTATGCTCTCCTTGTGCTCCTGCCTCCACTTTACTCAGGTTTAACTCTATAGCTGCTTCAATTGCCTGTAAGATGATCCAGATTGCAATGAACGAACAACAATAATGTTTGAGGTGTTCATGGTGAATTTTCAGATGAATGTTTCCTCTGCGATGAATTATTGCATTATATATCTACCAAATCAATGTATCACAGGCTTCCTATCACATTGTAATACTAGTACAACCTTGCAGCCAGGTGCATAGGATGCATCTTTAAGTCAGATGTGGGTGGTCCTTACCCCAATAATATATGCATTTGAAAACCCAGAGTTTCAGCCTGTCCTGAAGAATGATTCTTTACCTTTCCAATTGGCCTCATAATACACGTCAACCCAATAGGACTCAAGGCATATGCCTATTAACCGCTCAGTTGTTGGCGCAATGAGAAGGCACAGGGATTATACTGAGACAATGCCTTCTAATGGCTTATATTTGGTTTAGGGTAAGGAAAAAAGCCTCAATCTGTTGCTCTTGCATTTTTTTCAACAAGGACTGGCTAAGAAACTTTCAGTAAAAGACTTTAATTTCATTTTTTGCATAAGCTCAATTAAGTATCTACAGCTACAACTTACCTTGCCAAATTCTACAGCTAGATTGAGCAGCCATTCCACATTTGAGTCGGGGAAAAACATTTACCTGATAATAACAGGCTTCAAAATGCAAATTTGGAAAATAGGCATGCGGTAGACACCCCCATAGGCGACCAAACAAAGTATCCCCTCCAATAAGGTTTAGAGCTCCAGCAACAAGTTCATCCCCATCTTCTGCAACAATAAGCATTAGATGGTCTCCCATCTTTGATCCCATGTTGTGAAAGAAGTCCTTCGTTAGAAAAGCCCTACCCCATCTACAGAAAAATCAAAAGGCCACAAATTGATAAGAAACTATAATCCATTTCTAAAACAGCCTATAGAAAATTGAACTACAGATTGATTCTACAATTTGTAAGACAGAAAAGAAAAAGATTCTGCAACACTTGCAACAATATGCTGTTTACTAGGGTCATATCCAAGAAAGGTATGCAAAAAAACTCAGGTCCCGATATCAACATAGAAACTTCAATGAAGGTAGCTAGTTAGTCCTCCATGCTGCCCTGAGAAACCATCCCATCTCTCGTGGATGAAATCATACCAAAACATGATGCTCAAGCAGAAGTGGACATGCAGATGGCTGATCAGACTCCTGCATGGAAATTTCTCACATACCATCTGGACCTGATTTTTCTCAGCAAGGTAAAATCAGTATCGCCAAATGAATTCAGGCTCTAATACATCAGACTTACCAAACTATCATACCAATTGATCAGATAAAATATTGCAATTCTATATCAAGTCAGGGAGAAAATAAAACGAGAGCAGCAGGCCTTGTAATAAACAAACGAACATCCGTAACACTGTATAATCAGCTAAGAGCACTTGAATAGGAAAAGACTCGAAGAAATAACATCAGAAGATGTTGAGAAGGACCAAACTTATTATCTGTTGTGTTGCGGTAGAACTTATAGAAAGAATCCCAGTGTTTAGCCTGCAATCACATAATTAGGCAAAAAATACAGTAAGAACTTAGTGCATGCCACTTCTAACCAGTGTCATAAAGATTAAAAGGCTGAAACTCATACAGGCTGCAATGAAAAGCAACATTGATAAAGAAAAACTTCATATTAAGAGTTCACTCATACAAAACATGAAAAGGTATATGTAGATATGGTGTATATATATATAGGGACATGCATACAGGTGATGACAATATATGAGCAAACTATAATGGAAAGAAAGCAAATACAAGGCCATCCATTTTGTATTTTCATGATAAAAACTATTTAAAAATTGGCAACTTTATCTATTTGTATTACAAAGTCAAGCTTAATATTATCACATAACAAAATTGACCGGTAGATACCTTTATTTCATCACCACGAAGGCGTTTCATTTTCAAGTTTTGTGCAGAAATCTGCAAAAGAAATTTCACACTGAAAGTTAATATGCAAAACTGAGAAGCTAAGAAGATGGGTCAAATCTATCTGGGATGTAACATGAGTAAAGTTGCAACTTGCAAGATTTTCGCTTATATTCAGTTATCATATGTCAAGTTAAAAAATTTAACAAACAAATGGAAAGGACATGATCAAGAGCAAAGAATTGTCCTACAATTTTTTACATCTTGAAGTTCACTTAACAGACTAATGGAAGGACATGATCATGAGCAAAGAACTTTCTCACAAATTGTTATATCTTTGCATTCAGTCATTCAGTTATTCTTGCTGTTGTTACATTTTCATCTGTGGGATCCCATTATGATTTAAAAGAACAGCTCTATTCTTCAGCTTTTCCTTACAGTTATTACTCCCATACCCTTAACTGCTGGATTTTTGCATAGCAAAATAAGTTTTGTGCTACAACTAGATCTGACCACTCTAAAACTAGCTACTTTTCAATCATATTGATCTCCTAAAATCTAAAAATCTGAAAACAAATCTGAGACAATGTGAACTCAATGTTCCTTAATTGCTTTATTCAAATTCCTATAAAATCACTTAACCTGGAAACCCTAAAGCCGTATATCACTAATTAAAAAACTTTTTATTTCAAGTTTCAACCAAGAAACCCTAAGACAACATTCCACTGATCATTAAATTCACAGTTAAATTAAATCTTTTCACTTTTCTACAGCATACCAGCAAACCCTTGACTTTATCTTAACACCTCATTGCTTGGCCTACCACTGCTTATTCACACCCCTTAGAATCTTGCATCACATGTCAACTGCACACATACAAGCACTTGGACTAAAGTGCACTTGGAGACACCACAAAAGAAGGAAAAGATAGGTTTATTTACAGAAAGGAAAAGGAAAAAAAAGATTTCATCTGATAAAGATTGGTGAAAGTACCGGTGCACATTGACCGTACCAGTACCGAATCAATATGCAGAATGGGGGACATACTAATACTCAATATGCCGAACTGGGTACCATGTAGGGCATACCAATACTATAATAGGATGATACCAGCACAGAGATGGCAAATCTTGGGTGGAACTCAGAGAAAATGGAAAAGGAAACATGAAGCCATCACCAGTTTAATGACATAATTTGAGCAATTGTAGAAATAGTAATCACTTAAGGCTGTGAATTTGATTAGCAACTAGATATGAATTCAAATTTGGATTCTACAATCATGATGTAGGAGTCCAACACATTGACCACCCCAGTTAAAAACCAAGCAATGAATAATTTAACAGCCAGATAATGTTTGCAAATATAAATAGTTTTCAAGATGGATGAGTAGCAAACTCAGAAAAATGATGCATTCAATTTTTGCTAGTCGGGAGTAAGGTATGAGAAACAGGGAAGGAACTAAATAAGGCTTCCAGAATATAACAATGGTTTCTAATCAACCCTGCAAGCTAGACCAATCAATCATTAATAAGAACCAAAGTAATTGTCATGCCAGTTAACACACATAGAATCAGTATAAGATATATATCTGTTCAAGTTCTAAAGAATAATATTCTTATCAAAAAGAATTTGATGCAATTACTAATTCACAAGATATCAGTGAAGCTCTAGTTGGGCAACACCTACCTTTTTTCGCTCTTGCCTGATATTTTTTCGTTTACTTTGCTTCATATCCATCAGGAACTCGTCAAAACTACAGCAAGAAACAAAGAGACAAGACTCACTTAAGGTCATAATTATTATGGCCCAGATGATGTATCAGGGCATATGGGTAAAACATTAACTACAATTTTCATTTGTAGCTTGTTAAATATTTGTAAGGAAAATATGCCACTTTTTTTAAAAATACCAATAACTAAATCACTTCCACCTTCATAATGAAGATTAAGGAATAAAGGATAAGATATTGGGTCCATGTAAAATGTAAACTACAATTTTCATTGGTAGCTTGTTGAATATCTGTAAGGAAAATATACCACTTTTTTTAATAAAAAACCAATAAATAAATCACTTCCACCTTCATAATGAAGATTAAGGAATCAAGCATAAGATATTGGGTCCACTCAAGTATGTAAAATTATGTCATACATGAATACATGAGAGAGGAGCAATCCAGTCAGAAAATAACTTACAAATAGCAATCACCCTTCGTTTGTCTTGGCATACAATGGTCTAAAATAATAAGAATTATTTTAACTTTACAACTTAAACTCTAACATGCATATAAATAGAAATACACATATAGGATATTTTTGTATGAAAACAAAATGAGTGAATTGATTAAGAGGTAGCTACTAGTATAACTCTATTCTTAATTACTAGCAAGCACAAACAAACAACAGAAGTGAGGCTAAAGGGAAATCTTTTTAACTTACTTCTTATAATTGCGATTTTTCCAGTGATACTGCATCCCTATTCTCTGCAAGAATCCATCATTCTTCAATTTGTGCCACTCAATTTCAGATGGAAAAGTCACATGTAATGATGAAACCTGGAGCTGTCAAATGTTTAAACAACCACAATTAACCATCCACACAGTTCCACATGCGGTGTTCGGTGTTCCATTCTCTTAAAAGACAGATGCTGACTTATCAAAAAGGAAGGCACTAACTAACTGTAAGCATGTCTGTTGAGCACAATTTTTGACGAAGTAGTGCTTCGGAAGATTGCATGTTCTACCTTATGAAACAATTGAGTCTTATTAGGAAGGTTTCAGGTATGATCAAAAGTATTGTACATAAAATCTACATGAAAACTTATTTTCTTGATTGTCCTGTGAATTTTTATTTGAATAGCATAATCAAGCTTTAAAAAAGTGTTAGAAGAAGAAGAAGAAGATGCAAATACAAAAGAAAATAAGAAAGCCTTGTAGAAAACCATAACGCATAGAAAGCCAGTATAAATGCAAAACTGTGGGCAGAACCAACTTTGACGAATGCCGTATCTTTCAAACACCTTAATGGAACATGGGGAAACATCGGAAGAGAGAAGGAAATTCTAAAACAGCTCAAGTATTGTCCTAGGAAGATAATTAATGAGATTAAGCATAAATCTCAGACAGCATGCAAGAAACACATCATTTATGTCTTTCATGATAATTAACCCGTCCAATGCTGGCACCTAAGTATTCTGGATTTTGATGATACAGAGATTACCCCAAGACAAGGCTCCAGATGAACCATATAATGTAGGCAATTTCTTCCAATAACAGAAATAATGAATTCCAGTCACTGTTAACAGCTGATCAAACAGCTATTTGATTTTCCAAATTATCACAACACTTCAATAAATGATGATGATGATTAACTTATTATGAGCCTCAAAGTCAGATACTGTCAGAATGATTCCAGCAAGTTAATGAAAAACTGATACAATTCAAAATGGGAAAAAATAAAAAGACAATTGCCTTGCCGGGATGTCTCATATGTTTCAATGGAGATCTCAGAACAAACTCTTGAACTTTACATGATGCTAAGATCAAATTGAAACACAAAGAATTTTAACTTTTCTACCATTTGGCTTTGGGAGAAAAAAAATAACGTTATTGGAAGTCTGGAACCATCTTACCAGGGATTTAATATTGATACAAATCCAGGATGTACATATAGAACTGAAAGACATACTTTAAATGATATATTCCAAGTAAATGCATGCATAAAAAGGTTGAAAAGTTGAAAATGACAGAGTGAAAATTCACATGTCGTGACATTCAGAACAACAAGCTTTGACTATTTTAATATGCTTCAACATCTTTTCATCTCTTGACTATCCCTGTTTGTGATCAGAACTACAAGCTTTAACTATTTTAACATGTTTCAAGATATTTTCATCTCTTGGCTATCACTTTTTGTGCTGCGTTATAAAATATCGCTATAAAAAAATCCAGCATAATTAGATTTAATAAAAATAATAAGAGCAAAAGAATAAATTTATAGAGTCGTCCTTAAATAAAAGGGATAAAACTTTATGGTTACAAAAGGATATTTAGCAGACCAAAATCCTAGGTAAACTTATCAGTGATGTTTGATGGACTTCAACAGCTGCATACTACAAGCGAAAGTGCAAGTGCATTAATTTCATGCAATACCTTAGAGGTTAGTTCCTTGAGTGCCGTGACTAACATGTCAAACACCTGATCCCTATACCAAGTGTTACGAACTAATATTCTCTGGCCTGTTACTGGAGTAAAAGGAACACATGACTGTAGCTTGGATAGTACTGAGAACCATATCTATAATAAGCATCAGCCCATGAATGGTCAAAAACAAATTCTCCATATGAGTGGCTGCAAATTCAGATCACAATAGTTAGCCATCAGGACAGGAAAAGGAAACTAAAAGTTACACATGAATGATCTAGCATACATTTTCAAGACAAATAGATCAAAGAACTGAAAGCTTGTTGACGTTAAACCTTTTAAGATAAAGTGGAACAACACCTAAAATATTTTTATTTTCGTCCTGAGCAACAACATGCTGAGGTAACCATCCTGTTTCCTGAAATGGGTCCAAATAAGTAATTATAACCAGATAACTAAATAAAGTTAAGATAATTGCTGGATCTTGATACTTTATGCTCTGCAGAAGGAGCAAAATGATGTATTGGTCCTATTGTCAGTTTAATTAGTAATAAATAATAGAGATGAAAGGATATGAAAGACAAATTATGGCCACGGTGCTAACCTTCACTGCGCATCCTGATTCCTCTAAGCATGAAAGAAAAGCATGAGTAAGAAAAGGATTAAACTTTTCTGGGCCGGTCGCATCAACAGCACATGCATCCCAATCCTTTGAAGAAATCACAGAAATTGATGAGACAACCGAAATGGATACTTCCTGTGGCTTCATCTCATTGGCTGATATGCCCTATACCAAAGAATGATTCAACAATATCATATATAACATGAGAAAAGCCTTGGAAAATGACATTAATACACCTCTGGTTCTCACAAAATTTATTGAACAACATAATAACACCTCTGGTGCTGACCCTATCAGAGTAAACTCCCCTAAGGAAGGATTCAAGTTCCGTGGCTCTGCTGTCCTCCTAGTCCTAGGCCCCCAAAATATTGCAGCAACCTTGTATGGAGACACCATACTATGGCATCTTTGTCTGTAGAATGGATTGTCCTACAATTAGAGAAATTAAAAGCTAAAGTACTTAGTATATTGGCAATCGGTAAGACTACAAGATATGCACTAAGAAATATTCAGTAAGAAAGATATGCACTAAGAAATATTCAGTAAGAAAAGCCATGTATCACCTGGATATATCTGAAGGCAAAAAAAAGTATGAAGATATAACACAACTAAAAATATGTTTCATATAGAAAGACTGAGGTTATTTGCATAAATTCATGGATTTTAAAATAGATAACACA
This sequence comes from Elaeis guineensis, assembly GCF_000442705.2. Lineage (NCBI taxonomy): Eukaryota > Viridiplantae > Streptophyta > Magnoliopsida > Arecales > Arecaceae > Elaeis > Elaeis guineensis. The sequence continues at coordinate 10,801,767 of NC_026001.2, forward strand.
GAAACACTAATATCCCCTAGTTATGCACGCCTCTAAATATGTTATTGCTGCTATAATGGAAATAATAGTATTTTTTTCCTGAAATAAATTCATGGATATTAACATGCCCATTATTTTCCGCTACTATAAAATAAGGGTTATCATAAAAATAAATGTTATTTTCTGAATTGATAAGAGTTCAATTTGAAAAGGAATTATTATTTTTAAACAGACAAACCATGAATATATCAACAAGCTGCCACTTTTTTTTTTTTGAAAATACAAAGGAAGCCCCAACGCCCTCACCCAAATACCCCTAAATAACCCCAAAAACCGTGGTGAAGGTGGGATTTGATCCAGGTCATTTGTAAAACTGCTGCAGATTTTAGCAGCCAGTTATGTAAGCGAGATGGGCCTTCAAACATGGATGTCGGCACCATAAAATTGTAACAACAATTAATTCATAAGAAAACGTTACCCAGGCCATTATTATAAGATTTATATTAATCAGCTAGAACTTTTTAAGAAAAAAAAAAGATTTCAGAATAACTAGGGAGCTCCTCCAGGGGGTTCAACTGAGTGGACCCGGTACTATCAAAGAATAGATGTTAATATCTCATCCTATCTTCGGTTTCAGTACCAGGTGTTTATCAAATTGAATTTAAAACAAATTTCCCATTCCAAAGATTTCTCTCTTTAAACACATGAATCCTGTCCTACTAACTAGAGAAGAAATAAAGAGGAACAGTTACACAGAAAAGGTACTAAATTCCATCAAGAACGAAGAATCGATACTTCCAAGAATTCTAGAATTTGGAACTGTGATAACGAATTGTTCCAAATTTTGGGATTAGGGCAAGATCTCCACGAATTAACATCAGAATCGCGTGGAGAAGAAGGCAGAGGCATCAGAATAAAACACAAAAATTAGATTACAAGACCATATTAGAAGGCGAAAAGACTAAAGGAAATAGTTGGATTAAATGCCTACGGGATTGCGAGGTGGCCGGCCGAGAAAGGGCGAGAGGCGATGCGTCGCGGAGGCCGCCATGGCGGGAGACGAGATCGGAGGAGCGAAGTGTGGAGTGGAATGGAAGAAAAGAAATCGTTTAATTAAAATTGACGGGACTATATTTAAGCCACGTGGCGTGCTCGCGATCACCGAGTGGGGCTATTGCCTGGGAAAGACCAACTTTGATTGGGAAAATATTTTCCTTTGATTAAGGGTGAATTTTTTTAAAATAAACACCGTTTTGAATTTCTGTTAGCAATTGGTGCAATAGGATAGTATAAGGCCTTCACCACCATTATAATGTTTTAGCATATATTATCTTAAACTTTGAACATATTTGAATGGAGAGTGATTTGTCCACACGTTTCAGTTGCTTCATGATAAAGGAGTCTATCTTCATCTTTGCACGTCCGGATTTTCGCATCTCGAACAACGGCAAGGCATTCGTTAGCATGCTTCTCATATTTACAAAGGTTGTTTAACTAGTTAATTGCCTCCACCAGCTAAAGGTGTGTGTACTAGCTAAAATATCAATGTTCGGTTTTGATTTGTATTGGCATACTTCTCATATTTATAAAGGTCGTTTAACAGACTAATTGCCTCCACTAGCTAAAGGTGTGTGTACTAGCTAGAGTGTCGATGTTCGGTTTTGTTTTGTGAAGTCTAATTTTCTGCAATTGAAGTTCGAGGATCTATGAATCAGTTCATGTTATATATTTTTTTTCTCTCCACCGTCTTTATTTTTTTGACCATTCGAATGTTTCACATTTTCTACGGTTAAGGCAATTTTCGAAGATTAATCATTATTTTTATTCTGCACAAAATATCCTGAATTTAGTTCTAACATCGTTTGTTATTAGTTCCAACTTCTACAGGCAGACCAAGTACTGCACCTTGCTCTACAGCAAAATAACCTAGACTTTTCCGTGACCGAGAGCTGTTGGGGAATTGACTAGAGCTACAATTGTAACCAGAGGTCTGCTCGGTTTTGATTTTTTCTCTCTTGAAAATAAAAAAAAATGGAAGAAATAAATATTAACCCATACTTTGTAAAACAATGTCATTCATGTGTACTCAGTGAAAAATCCTGCAACTGATAAAACAAGAACCTCACCCCAAGACCTGATACAACGTAGTTTACAAGTCCACCATCCGAAATGTTCAGCGGTAAATAAAAAAACTCCCAACATCATAAATGAAAATAGACAAGTGGAATTATCTACAGATGTGGCACAACGGATGGTTAGTCGCAAGGGCAAGACAGAGGAACTGCATCATCTGGTTTCCTGATGTAGCCACATAGTTGTGCCAACGTCACCAAAGAAACAAGCCCACAGCAAAAAGAGTATGATAATGCACCATTCATCGCCAAACATACAAACCAGTGGAAGCATATTGCCATGTTCGGTAATCCACACAAATAGAAAGATATATAAATCCCAAAGGTGAATCCTGTGAGTTCTTGACTGCTGGTTTTAGATAATTAGATTAAGTGCACCGTCACATAGGGCCCCAGATTTATATGCTAGTTCAAAATAATGAGATATGTACAAGACCTTGACAGAAACTGCAGGAGATACTTGGTACCTGGCAAAAAATTTGATGAAACAATTTGGCAAGGTAAGAAAATAAAAGCAAAGTTTTTTGGGTTATAATATGAGCCAGCCTTGAATCAGCAGTCTATAGCCGGTTGGTTAGCGAGCAAGGCCTTGTTGCAAAACCCAATGATCTGTTTAGGTCCCCAAGTCTATATCGAAAACCAAATCAGGACAGAAATTATTGCCATGCAAACAAACAGTGGTTCATCCTAAATTGAGAACAAATTCTTCCTTGCAGTGCCCTCCGTACCTGTCAACCATGTACGAAGCCATCCTTGACAAAAATTGTTGCAGGGATGGTCTTGTCTACCCTGTAAATGTCAAATATATGTTCTTGCATTCAACAAAATTTATTTCAGTGTTCAGTCCATCCACTAGATTGAAAATTTGCAGTAATGTATTTCAACCATCTAAAGATATAATGCTCTTATCGTTTATGAGTGTAGGAAAACTAAACACGATGCACTACCAAACAATTGACTGCAGATTATTAAAGCCCTTGTATCAATCAAACTAATATAGTTCTCCTGAAAAAATATAGAACATATCAAAATGTTACATGGAACATATTTGACAATTGATGTTTAAACTCAGTTCCTTCCAAGCAGATTTTGAGGTCACAAATGGACCTTCATCCACCTCAAAAGAAAAAGGTGAAAAATAAAGAGACAGTAAAATTCACACTAAAGATATGTATGTATGATAGTAATAACAGCAATTTCGACAAACCAAGGGAAGAGAATCTTGCACCATGCATCCTTGGGCTACTTGTGAGGGTTGAAATGTGGGAACAATCCAAGAATGTGCTCTGGCACGAAGTCATGCCGCGTCAGAATTCCAACAATGGGAGGCCTCTGCAAGCAAACATCTATCAGTTTTGAGAGAATTGAAGCACATTAACTGAGTTTTGGAGAACATTAACTGGTGCTTTAGTAAACAGAACAAGAGGTGCATATAACATCCAACTTAGGACATTACTGATGCATCCTAGTTTTCATAACAGAATGTGCAAACCAGCTTCTAAAAGAGAGACGCCAAAATAAACTTGAACAGAGGGGCTCAAGACAGCTAACACTGAAGATCGATCCCATTCCTGTTCTTAGGATGAGGGAAAGTAGTCAATGAAAATAACTAAGGTGCTTGAACTTAATTTTTCCATCAACATACAACACCTTTCCTTTCTGAATAGAACCTCAGATACGAGCTAACCAAAAGAAGGTTGAATGTTCTAATGTTCATAACCAGGCCTCATTATGCTGTCCAGTATTGGAAGGAGTTCCTTGCCCTGTATACCCCTTACAAGAAGGTTGCAATGCACAGAAGTATCTCCCAAAATTGAGCTAACAGCCTGAAGCCACAATGTGTATATCCTTGTTCTAGTTGAGCAATGTTTTGTTACATAGAATTTTTTCTTTTCAGTTTTCTCCATTTAGTTCTCAATAGGAATGGCATGTAAGGGTCATATTTTTTCCTTTTTGGTGAATATCAGTGTCATACTTCAGATGAACAAAACTGAACCATTAGCATCCCAACACAGTCCATTTTTGAGTAATCTTTACAACATTAAGAATAATATACATGTAAATCTAAATTGAACGTGTATGAGTTTGTGCACAAGATGTAGAAAAGATTAGTTATTAAATCCAACATCAAAGATATCTGAGATCAAACAAATGTTTTCATAGTAGAGTTTCTACTCTACCAGGCAGCAAACAAACATATTGTGCAACAATTTATTTATTTTTTTTGAATAGAATGGTGCAATAATTTATATTCCCCACAAATAACAGTGACATTGTGGGAATTTTATCAGAATATGGCTTCGCTAAATATCAATCTTTAGCAAAAAAAAAAACAACCAGATTAAAGTGATTTGAGTATGATGAATAAGTTAATTTTCTCAATTTGAATATTTATTGGTATACAAGTGGGTCAAAAATAAGACAACACAACACGAGAACACAAAGCACACGCACACACATGTGCATGCATGCACACTTATGGAGTGAGGGACGGAAGGGGGGGGGTGAGAGAGAGAGAGAGAGAGAGCGCTTACCCCTGGTGTCTTTGGCACAACACAAAGGTGCCTGAGTCCAAGCTGCCGAAAAAGCACTGCAGCTTTTGCCAGTGACATTGTCTCAACCACTGTGTATGGTGATGTATTCGTGATCGGGTGCAGATCCAGGTACATGTCCATTTCCTCCTCCTGGATATCCAAGTCTTCAAACTTCATTCCTTTACCTGATCCAGGCTTGGCAAAATCAAAAGCACCAAATCTTTGTAATAGCTCCCCCACCCCAGTTCTCACCCTCTCTTTGGTGAACCTCTTCCCTTTTAACAACACAAGCAGATGAGACCTCAAGACAAGCCCACACAACTCAGGTGCATCTGAGAAAGGTGGCTCGTCAATCACTGGAAATCCATTATGGCCTGTCAACCTCAATGCATGCACTATGTTCCCCACCTTCTCCACACCAGCAAAAGTGATGAGCGGGCCTGAGACCACATCTCCAGCGACCAAGTGCCTCATGTAGGGCTCTGCATGAGCCTCCATGTATGGCAAGCCTTTCATCTTAACAATCTGATCATAGACACCTAGGTTGAAACTATCAGCTACCGTTTTGGATATCAGAAGAACAAGCATGACCAAGGGGAGCATTAGAAGATCATTGGTGAGCTCCAGAAGAATAACACATACTGAGACAGTCATTCTCATAGTTCCACCAAGAAAAGATGCAGCCCCAAGCAGGGCGAAGAGACCAGTATCTAGGTCAGAGATGGGACCCAGAAGAGTCCCTATAATGCGGCCATAGGAGGCACCAGCAAGTATAACAGGAATAAAGAGACCAGAAGGGACAGCAACTCCATAGGTTACAAGGCCGAGGAAATAAATGGCAGTGAAAAAGATGAAAAGGGTGGACATGTGGAACTCGTTGTCAGTGTTACCACTGAATAGGTTGCGGATGGCATCATCATTGGTGTTAAGAAATAGGGAAGCAAGGTCATTGTAGTGACCTGGGGGGCACTGGAAATTCTTAAAGTTGCCTGAGCGGCCAATGGTGGGACATTGGTCTTGAAGATCCGCAGGACATGGAGTGCACCTAGCGAGCCAAGGGAGTCCATAGGAGCAGCATGAGGTGAGGAGGGATATGGTGATAGTGAGAAGTATCTTGAATGGAGCACCTTTCCTGCAATTAATTAGAACTCAATTCAATTTGAATACTTGCAAGCTATGACCCTGACAAGACAAAGGGTTGGGGATTAAGCATGATAATATGACTGCTAAAGAGTTCATACTCATTAATGATGCTGTAGGTGCGAAGGATCCGGTCCAATAGATAGTTGTAGAGGCCTCCAAATACACCCCCAATGACTCCAAGGACCAAAATTACTACTAGATCTGGAGTACTGTATGCAGTGATGGTTGAACTAAGATCAAACATTATTAGTCCTCCTTCCCCGAAGAGTCCACATTTTCCACTACGGCAGTATTCTATGAAAGCTCTTAATACCACAGCAACAACAGCTGTTGTGAAGAATGTCCTCCACAGGAGAGCGCTTCGCCACCTGAAGATACAAATAAAAAATATTGATGTTGATGCTGCTAAGTATGTGACAATCTAGTAAAATATCAGGTATGTACTTAACTTTCAACTGAAAAAGGATGACTATATAGATTCTTTGCATATTTCAGTTCAAAATTATGCTATCTATGCATTCAGCTCCACAATTGCAATAGAAAAGTAATAGTTATGCTGAAATGCATTGCTCATCTTCCCCTTGATTTAAATTGTACTGGTGATCAAATGTAGAGTCATGCAACAAAAGATATGAGATCATTCTTCTTTGCTTCCTTTTTTGTGCTTTTCGCTATTGTCCTATGGGCATGGTCGCTAGTCAGCTGTGTCACATTTTTCCTAGACACGCATCTTCATAATTACAAGCTGGGACATAACATCACCTAGTGTAATTCAGAAATATGCTTAAGGAGATGAAAGGTATTACCAAGATGCTGCTTCTTCAAGGGCAAAGAGGACACCACCTACAGGTGCTCGGAAGGCAGCTGCCACTCCAGCTGCAGCCCCGCAGGTGATCAAATCTCGGCGATCCCTGTCATTCTTAAAATACCTGAGCCATGTCCATGTCAGGTGGTACTTGCGGGACCCACCCTGACCAAGTAAGTTGGCAATGCATGCTCCTGTATGTACCATAGGCCCTTCCTTGCCCAAAACAAATCCAGCAGAAACTCCAAGAACTGAACCAAATATCTGGAAAATTGTAAAATCAAATACATTAAACAGATAGTTCCCCCCAAAAAAGCATTTAACAGTTATTTGTGCTTTCTTAATAAAATGATATAATACACTAGTTTATATTGATTTACATATCCTGCATTCTCTATAATTACATACTGCATGTCATTGTTTCTTTGCTTATGAGGAGATTTATCTTCTTGGATATGCAATGGCTGAATCTTGTATTTTCAGTGAATAACACTTCGCATGACCCAAAGCAACTATATACCATGCTACATTGAGAAAGTAAAATTTGTTAGGTCTTAAAAGGGTCTTTTAAAACAAGTTTTCATGTAAAGAATCAAAGAGGGACAACATAATCATCATAGCTTCAACAATGACAGACATTGCATAATTGAATAAACATTAATACAGGTATGATCTACATGAACAGCTGTGGTAGGTATGTTAAGGCCTGATATACATCGCTGACCCCTTCCCTAACAGCATAATCTTTGAAGGTCTAGAGGTCAGTTAAAATAGTATCAGAGCCACAAATCTCTCTTGTGCAACCCATCTATCGATTGAGTAGCCTTCCTTGGTGTTTAGGTGTGCCTTCTCATCATTCACACACACCATGGCTGCCACTTGATTAAAGAGCTCTTTGCATTAGCAGCATGGTCAACTAGCAATGTTGCTTTGACCCACCACTCTATTTTCCATCAATCTGCGGCCTATCTACTGCAACATTCATCTTTGTAGCAGAATAACGTATGCTGTCTTAGTTCTGTGCTGAAAATGATCAACTGTCACCCCTGTTACAGTTGGTAAGTTTATTGTGGTGTTTTCAGCTTGATTTGAAATGCATCGTACCAGCTTTGCAGCTAGAGGAGTCTCTATGTAGGGTAAATATCTCTTTGGGGCTACTATCTCATCTTCTGCCATATACTACTCTTGTTGGCTGTGCACTCAACTGTTTGAGAAAATTCTTGAGAAATTGTTTGGAAGGTGAATGATGGCTAATTGCTTTAACCATGCAAACCAATCTTTTGATCTCCTTCCTCATTGATTGCTTGGTTCTAATCAAGGTCATCACAATGTTCAGTAATGCTCAAATTCGTGCACTTATGCCATACAAGTCATTTGCTTGGAGCTTGTCAACCTTCATCTAGCCCCTTGCTCGTTATTGCAAGATTACTATGCCCCACTAGCTCCATTGATTGCTCAGTTTTCCTCCATTTTCTTGAGCATTATCTTGGAGTGTCTTGCTTGGGTTTGCTTGCATGCCAAGTCTTGACTAATTTTCTCTTTATGGCTTCAATTGTTGGTAGTGCTGGAGAAATTGATTTGATGTTGGATCAATCTTCCAATTGTCAACAAAGAGTGGGCTCTTATTCCTCCAGATCTACTTTAAGCAATACATACGGGCATACAAGATGGTTCAACTATTGCAATGTTGTAGGTCACAGGATCCAAATGTAACAAGCTTGCAAACAAGAAGGTTCAATTACAGAAATCTACTGCAATTGTTGCTACATCTGTTGACTTCTCTTCTACAAGCATATCTTCTCTCTCCAAGGAAGACGTCTCACAGCATATATTGGATCGCGTCTTGACTCTTGACTGGATCGAGATGCTTGTCAATGCTATTATGCCCACTACAGTATCAGCCTCATTTGCTTCTATTATGTCTGACTTATTCAAGACATCAAGCAGGGCATTTGCATCAGCTGGATTTAGATTCTGGAGCCTACCACCATCTGATAGATGATGCCTCCATATAGGCTCATCCATCTTCCTTTTGAGATTTAGAGCTGCTGATGGCTCTCCTTCATCTGTCACACACACTAGGGCACTCTTAATGTGATAGTTCTGGCAATCTTCTAGTAACTCATTTTTTGTATGTTACTAAATTCACAATGAACAATTTTACTGTTAGTCAGCTTGCCAATCACCATTCAATCACCAATCTATTATTATATCTGACTCTTCATCTTGTTCTGTGCAGGATTATCACACCGGGAGGTTGATTGGTGCAGGTCACAAGCAAGGAGGTCTTTACCATATGGATCATCTACAACTCTCAGGTTTTACTTCTACTACCACAGCTACGAGCCTACAACTTCACCTCCTACTTCTGATATTACTTTTTTGATGTATGGCATCATAGACTAGCACATCTTTCTTGACCTAGGCTTTGTTGTCTTGTTAGTACTCATACCCTTGGTTCTGCCCCGTCTACCTCTTTGACACATTGCATGGGTTGTGACCTGGCTAAGCAAACAACCATTCCTTGCAATACTAGTCAGCTTGTGTCATCTGCACCATCTGACTTAGTGCATTCTGATGTTTGGACTTCTCCAGTTCCTTCTAAAGGTGAAAAAAAATATATTATGTCATTTTGCTGATGATTACAATCATTACACTTGGTTTTATCTTATGCTATTCGGATATCTAGAAATCCAATGTTTCATGAGCGAACCAAGCATATTAGATAGATTGTCATTTCACTTGACATCCTTACATTGCTCTGATTCTCTCTCTACCATATATCTCTTCTACACAGCAAATTGCTGACTTATGAAGTTGCATACCATGCAGAGATTTTCCTTCCTCCTTAGCAAACCATCAACATATGATCTGCCATGAGTTTTCTTCTTTCTTTCTTCTTTTTTTTTTCGGGAGGGGGGTGGGGGGGCCTGGTTGTGGGGGGGTTGCATATTTCTACACATTTGGCTCATCTTCTTTCTCTTCCTTGAATCTATCATGGTAGTGGAGCCAAAGGTCATGGGTTCAACTCCCTATTTCAACCAATTTTTCCCATTTATTTTCTTTTCTTCCTTAACTCATACACACTTGAGTTGTTCTTGACTCATTCTTATCTAGAGTCATTCTTGACTCATTTACACCCTCATGTGCATGGTCTGGGTTATACAGCAGGGGGGTGTTAAGGCCCCACATACAGTGCTGACTCCTTCCCTAACAACTTAAGCTTTTGGGTCTGGTGATTAGTTAACAAGCTAATCTTGTTCTATTGCTATTTTTAGAGGATTCCTGAAAATCTAAGATATCTTCTCAGACATCTCATGAAAGCATAGCAGATGGACACTGTATGGTGAGAAAATGTAGTGGGTGTTAGTGTTATACAGTCATTTATGAGATGTTATACGGAGCCACAAAATTGAAGGCACAGCCCTTTGTCAATAATGTGAGAGCTGAGAATACAAAATAAAGCCACTCCATTTGTTCTCATCTCCTCCCACTTGTAAATTCCATTTTTATTCTATATACCAATACCATAGGTTATACCCTGAAAGACCTCATGATACTTCAACTCCAGTTCCTCCTCCTACCAAACATCTCCCACCCCACCCCAAACATGCACACAAATCAAAACAGTCTTAGCAATGTACTTGCATGCATCCCAAATAAGACAGATCTGTTCTGCAGAATCCAGAAGTTGTCGAACATTTGGACTTTCATAAAATTAAAATTTATATAGGAAGACTTTGAGGTTAAAAAATTTGTTGAAACACAGAGATTCATGAAGAAAAAAAGTAAAAAAACAAAGTAACTTCTTTTTTTAGATTGAGAACTTTTTCTTGATAGATTTTGTACATTATTGCTCTTTTATACAAGAACTCATGTGTTAGAATCCTAATCCTGTTTTCTGGATCTTGCTCACTCTATTCATCTCATAGGGTTTCCAAGTGTTAGATGGTAGCTTTAAATAGACTGTTCTGGTCGTATGAGTGGAAAAGGATGACAATGAGGAGATATAGAAACCAGTTTTATCCAACAGACCTGTTGCCATGGCAAGAACCTTGAGGGAGTTACACAGGTAGAGAAAATATATGTTTTTTTCTTTTTTTGGGGATCACTGGATGAAGGCTTTAGGAAAGTTTGATATAACCAGTAAGACCAGACCTTAGTAGAAATTGTAAGTTTTATTATAAGAGAAAATGGTAGAAAAAGATTAGCTTAAATGGGCCATTAGCCAATAGATGGTAATTACTTGCTGACTACTAACTCTATGTCAGATATTGCCGTATACCTAGCACATTTTCTGTTGATACTATTTATGATGGTAAAAAGGAACATTTTAAAACCGAAGCTGGAGGTCTATGGTCAGGACTCGTGACTCGTGAGTCAAGGCTGCAGGAAACTGGGATGTCAGATCTCGGAAACTTTTGTGTTTAAATAGATTCTTGACTGTTGAGTGATAATTATTTCAAAGATATCTATACCTCCATGGAGAAAAGAATTGTGCTAAAGGCTACCAACAAAACTTCTTTTACTCTCTTTCACTCAAAATATATTTCTTTGACTTATTCTATTAATTAATTGATAGGCAAATGACATTGCTAATTAAGTAGCTAATCATGCCCACTCCAAAAGTAGCATCTTTGTAAGTGCTAGAGAGTTTATAGTGAAATCGAAGCAATGAGTGACAAAAATGTGACCCGCCCCCCAAATAAAAGGAAAAGAAAAGAAAAGAAAGAGAAAAGAGTTAGGCAACATCCCGAAGTCCATAGCAATGCAAGTAATCTAGCGGAAATGAAGCAAATGGCATCTCTGAATTATTACAGTGAGATGAGTAAATTACTATAGTAAACATTCAAATTATACCTTCAGAGAAGATCTGGACTCTTGTCCCTGAAATTGGATCTTTAAATAAAAGAAGCTTTCTTTGACACCAACTGACAAAGTTAATGAAGTTTTAGAATATACAAAACCTCCTTGCTACACTAGAGTGACAAACTCAACGACTCAGTTCTGGCCCTTTTCCTTGGAGGAAAACTCAGTTGTATGCCATTAATTTTACCATTTATTGACAAGAAAATGAACTAAAGAAAAACTGAGATTAACCTCAAAATTACCTTTACAAAGAGCGTACTCGGAGCTAATATAGAATGAGCATCAATTCCATTGAGATATGCCTTCACTTCAGGTATGCCAGACCCGGCAGCTGCAGGTGCAATGTAAGCACAGATGGCTGCAGCAGCTGCTGCCAATACTAAATTGCAACCAGAATATGCCAAAAATGCTGCAAAGAACCTGCACTGGAAACAAATAACACAAACAACAGGAAATCATCATTTAACAGAGGTGAAATCTCAGAGATTTAAGATATCTATTTCAATTTGAGAAACTCTAGAATTTAAAACTTCGAATATTTTTCATTGCCATAATTAGATAGTCATAGAAAATTTATAATAATTGACTATTTTCATTGAAATTGCAGCAGTTAAACACAGTTTAAACATTTGTCAAATCACAGTAAAATGAAACTAATTACTTCCTCTTTTCTTTGATATATCTCAAAATCAACACTCCAAAGCCATACAATGAAACTAAAGAGATAAACACAGAAGCAGAAATCAAACATCTTTTATCATGCAATATTAACTTGTCCAGCATAGAGATCAGGATGTTTATCAGTTCCATTTAAAGTTTGTTATATTCTAATAACAAATAACAAAAGAAAGAAAGACGACACCACAATCAGGTTTGAATTGTTGCCAACCATCAGCTGAATTTGTATCGTGGTGATAAAAATCTATAAGTTATTCGGAAAAAATAACCTAATCTATTTTTAAAAATACAATACAGAATACTCCTCTATATAAGCAAGAATGAAGAAAAGAAAGCCTTTGCTGATCTCTTCTTTTTCATTACATGTTCTTTCTATAATTTATCTCCCAAAATTTATTAAATCTTCATAGCTTTCCCAATTGTTCTAAAACATTTATCAGTATACAAGCTATTGATAAATGTTTTAAACCTTTGCTGATCTCTTCTTTTTCATTACATGTTCTTTCTATAATTTATCTCCAATAATTTATTAAATCTTGGTAGTTTCCCCAATTGTTCTATAACAATAGCTGAACTAAAATTCACAGATTAGTCACTAAAATGGAAATCAGGATTTACCTATCCTTAAGCATAAGATCACTAGTTAGCAACAATTTGAATCCGGCAATATTCTCAACTGCAAGGTTGTTGAAGAAGCCAACTAGTCCAGTTGCCAAGCCTATAAGAAGTGCAAGAGTCCACTTGAGGACAATGTATTGAAATATCTGAACCTTTTTCCTTGATCTCCAGTCTTGCTTAAAAAGATCATTCTCCACAATTCTGAGTACAAATCAAACTTAGAATTAGCAAATAATAAAAATAGTTCGAAGTTCTTGCATACAAAAAATAAATAAATAAAATAAAGAACAATAGTTCAAATTATTTAAGATTAAAAGGAAAACATGCAATTTCTAATTTTTATCCACTACCTCTCTTTATTAAAAAGAAGAATGTTTAGGCTGATCTGGAATGATATTCCACCATGATACATTTCCTTTCTGTAGTTAGTGGTACTTTTTGAGCAGTAGAAAAAAGAATTAGCAAGTAATGATGGAATTGCAGCAAGATATCTCTCATAATAACGCATGCACAAAGTGCTCAACATTATATTTGCTGCTGCAAATCCATCAGTACATGACTCAAGTTTTAATCTAAAATCCTTTTGCTGGTCAAGGCCCAACCTCACTCCATACAACAAAGCTGTGCCACAGAAAAAGGTAATCCTTCATTACAAACAAGGGGGAAAATCATTTGATAATCTAAATATTGTTGAAAATACATTAGTCCAGTTCAAATTAACAAATCAAAAATGTGCAAGGATCTAAGATCACATCTGTTCAACCCTTCCTTTGTTGGCTCCACCTCTTCTTCCAATGGACCACCAATTCGATACAACGATTCGGGAAAAAAAAAAAAAAAGCAATCAACGGTTTGGATGAAACCATTATTATCAAATATCAAATATAGCAAATTGCAAAATTCTTGACTCTAGCATAACCACATCAACAGGAATATTTTTTTTCCCCGTCTTAGTTAAGTACTTGAACCAAAAAAAAAAAAGGAACGGCAACCATATTCCTTTCTCCATCTGTGCAACCACTAATCACTATATGCCATATAGAAATCTATGTTCACATTAATGATGAACCAAAAAAATCAACTACTAATCCTTAGCATTTCTACTTACTCATAATCCAAGCTTTCAATGGGGCAAACGTTGGCACCAACGATCGCAATCTGTGAGGTTGTATTCATGGTCCTCTTCCTCAGCAGCAGCGGCTGCCTCATCCCGGCCTCCTTCTCGTCCTCAAACCCCGACCCGTTCCTCTCTACATCCATTCCCAGTCCCTCCATGCTCTCTATGTCGTTAGTCCCCTCTCTGAGATCCATTATTCCACCTCCTTATTCCCTCCGATCCCTTAACACAGGCAGGAGTTCTATTCCTCCTTATCCCTCCTATTCCACCTTTCCACCTGCAGACACGAAGTAATCATACAAACAATAATTCAATATAACTATTCCAGTCAAATGAACGTCAGTACATCACTCTACCGTTACAAAGCGGGAACAAAATTAGAATAAAAGGGGAATGGTAACAGCAACCGTAATAGTAACAGCGGGACGTACTCATCAACAAATTGGAAGAAAAAAGGAAGACGATAATTGATGGGACCCACCGAGGATGCGTGCGTGTAAAATTCGCACCAGGAACACGAGGCTGTGACGCGGCAAGGCAAGTTTGGAGGGCCGTGATGCGGGGCCCACCAGCTTTCAGCGATTACCCACCGACCGAAGTTGGTGGGCCCCAGCTGATAATGTTAATGAGACCCTGTTCCAGGAGACTGGTCGCGGACTCCGGATTAAGCTGGGCTATGGGCCCACTAGGGTCTAGTCCGTGATTATTACAGTCCAAAACAACGTGAGCAATTGTGTGGAACCCGTTAGCATTTAATTCGTGACAAAAGAATGAAGCCATGGTTTAGACAAGTTGTTGGTGATGGGAACAAATATAATAAGGGATTTAAGTTTGGAATTTCCCTCACGTAACTGCTAAAGCTTCCGTAGGTGGATGCGGATGCGGAACTGTGGTTCGGTCCGGCTTCTACTTTGAATTTTCGTCAGGATTCTAGAAAGTGAACAGTTTTTTTTTTTTTTTTAAAGATTATGTGACTAACTTAATGTGGAAATCCATAACATGATTTAAAACAATCAAGATTAGGGTTTACACTATGATAAACCATATGAGAAATTAGATAGTTAAAGGTAAATTAATTGCAATCTAATTTTGAATGGGACAACTATCTTGAACCCACAACAAATCCAATCAATAGAGAACCATCACGATTTATTTTTGCAAAGAATTATGTTTAAAAAAATCAACAGAATTAGATGCGTTTATTTCACCCACAAATTTAGCAACCAATGACTAAAAGTGATTTAAAATCATTTATAATTATTGAATTGCTTCAGATCACACATTTACATATTAGAGCGAAAAAACAAATGGTGCCCAGTGTGTTTTCCAATTTAACAACAAGCAATCAAATGAAACCAGAATTGAGTTGACCAATGCCATTATCATATAAAGACAACCAAAAAATATAATCATTAGACAGAAAGCACTACATAATAGATGCGATTCAATTAAAATAAATAAATAAATAAGTAAATATAATAGCTGTAACAGTAAAGGTTACTTTTTAGATTTTTTTTGGTAAATTATGGATCATTTGTCCCAAGATCTCATGGAAATTATATTGATGAGCCATAGTGGTATCTTCCTAAATAAAATCTTATAATCTATTTAGCCTTGTGGATCCCGTTTGTAAACAGGAGGAGTAGAGTCTTATCAAAAAAATTTTAAAAAAAAAACAGGAGTAGTAGGGGGCCCCGCTACATCCTATAATTTCTTGCAGTCCACATGCAATTCCGGCCTTAAAGATGACACGTGGCAACTACCTGGGCTCCAGAGGACGAGAGAATTCTCGGACGCTCCTCCCCTCTCGATTCCTCCAATACTTCCCAAGATCCCTTCAAGAAAATTGACAAAAACAGTAAAAAGAAAAAAAATCAGGGATCCATGATTCTATGTGAATCCTTCAATGTTTATTTCCTAATTCGTTATATTATCTATATTTAGTAAATTTTGCAGGGAAAAACATTAAATTAAATTAATGGAACAGCAACAAAAGGGATGTTTTTAATTCGATCCTACAAACTCGAAGGAAACTTATATAAATGATATGATTAAATTTGGTAAAGTTTCGCCATGAAACAAAGATTTTTAAGATCTCACCAAGGAAGATGGTAAAATCAAGGAATTGATTGATCTTGTGATCTTGCTCTTCCGATGCCTAATTTTTCTCGGGATCGACTTCAAATCTCCACAAAAATTCATCACAAATACGTCTCCCGAGCTCTGATTAAAGTAAATGGATTCAAGAGCTTGAAGAAATACCTGGATTTACGATTTGGGTGTCTTCTTGCGATCAAAAACTAGGGAGCTGGATACCATCTGCCGGGACTTAGAACTGGATCATTGGAAGGAGAAATATGGCCCAGAAAAATAGTAAATGGGATTGATCGAATGGTGGAGAGAGCCAGCGAGAGATTTATTTTTGTTGTTTCGGTTGAAAGATCGCTTTCTCTTCTCTTTTCCTTCTTCTCCGTGAGTTAGAGAGAAAAAGTTGGGACACGAGTCTCCCGCTGGTAATGGATAGAGACAAAAGGCGGCCTTACAGAGAGAGGGAGAGACGGCTGGAAGTAAGAGAGAGAGGAGGGGAGAGGGAGGAGGAGGGGGGTTATACATTATATAGCAAGCCCCGCTTCTAAGTTTGGAAATTGGAAAATAAAAGAAATTTTATTAGCTGTAAAATTATCATGATAGCCGTTTGGCAACAGATATGTGGGATCTAAATTTTATGTCGAAATTACATTATCCATTAATCAAATTGGTTGAATTGGAAGACTAAATAGCTTTATATGTTAAATATGAATTAAATATAAACTGCATTTGCCAATGGCTTAATTGATAAAATTATTAGAGTTGATACGAGAGATCTGAATCCAAATCCTGTCTGCACTTAGTTAAGTTAGTAATTTTTTTCTTATTTTTTTTGAAAAAATTATAAATCAAATTCACCTTCACATACTAAGCAAATTTTTACACAAAAAAATTTAAAATAAGTACAAAAGAAATGGTGGTAGGGTACAAAACTCAATTTAAGATTAAACAAATCAAAGCTTTACAAAAAATTCCTCAGAAATCTTATCCTGATAAATATAGGATTATACTTATGAAAAGCTTATTTTACCCCTAATATTGTGTATGGCTTTGGAACCATGACAATGACAATAAAGATTTAAGATACATAATGGATGGTGGTAACAGACAAATTTAAAATATTGGACTAGATTTCTCTCCACACATCTTTACATCCACATCAAACTTTGGATCAGAGTCCGGGTTTGTAAGCCTGAATAAAACTGACATCCCTACGGTATTAATGTAATAGAATAAATGAATCGAGGGTATCTTAATAATTGAGTGTCTGGTGGGAAGTGGGATAAGTTTAAATGGCACCTGTATTTCATAAAAAAAAAAAAAAAAAGACACCTGTGATCCCGCAGTCACGTCCAGAACAATCTCAACTCTCTAGGTCCGTCAACGTAGCAACAAGATGACGTGTCTAATTGTTAGTGGCCAATAAGGTGGGGACCGGATGCCATTCCAGTCGGCAGGTTCGTAAGCGGACAAGTCACCAGAGGGACCATTCCGCGTGGCATCTGCAATGCTAGGTTCGGTGCATCTTTACCAGCTGTTCATTAAATAGTTCAAATTATCCCTAAAGCTATCTTAATAATTTAAATTTTTATTTAATTAAAATATTTTTAAAATTTTTTATATTTTTTGTATTATAATATGTCAAATGATTAATCAAATAAAATTAAACTGTAATTTACAGATATGATCTGATATGATTTGAATGATAAAATGATCTGATTTAATTCATAAAATTGATAAACATAATTTAATGATTTGATTTAAGAATATTCTCAAAGCAGACCATCTACACCCCAATCTCGTCTGTCTGGGTTAACGTAACATCATATGATGACGTGTCTAATTTCCATTGGCAAGCAAGGTGGGGGAGCACCCGCCGTTTTGTTCTGCAGGTTCGACGTATGTGGACCCACAGCAAACAGAGCAAGCACGTGGCACATGGAGTGACAGATGTAGGTGCACCGGTCACTAATCTACGCCAGCTAGCCATATGGACAGCATATGATGGGACCACAGCTTCCATTAAATATTGCACTGCGGGACATCCTCCACCCATCCCCCACTATTGTTCTCGGTGTATATATAATTTGGAAAACTATATAAAAATAGGTTATTTTTTATTTTTTAATTTTAAAGGTAATCCTAGTCAAGTTACTCTAATATAAGTTTAAACATTTTTATAATAACTTTCTTAAAATTTTCCATTTAGGGACTTTAAACATGTGAACTTTCTGTGAAAAAAATAGAAGCTCCTTAAAAGTATATCATTAATTGATACCTGGACTCTAGGAACACCAAAAGGAAGAGATATAATACATTAAAAAAATATAATTATATAAGTTAATAAATTTAGATTTTTATAAAATTTAAATATTAATTAAAATATTTTAAATTATAAATATTTAATAGTTATATGTATGTGTGTATGTGTGTATATGTGTGTATGTATGTGTATATATATTGATACATAAAAACTGATCTCATCATCAAGCCATGTGGCAACATCAAAATCATCTAAAAATCATTGATTAAAGTAACTCAGATCAGCTAAACACCAATCTGACTCAACCCTCAGTTCGTTTGTTTATCAATCTGAATAGACTAGAATTAATCCTCTATAGAATATAATCGGTTTGGTTGTTTGCTGATCTACAATATGAGACATTGTACTAATACCGACGTCGATTCTATAGGACATCGTATGTATACCGACATCACGGATATGATTCTAAAATATACAAACGGTTATCTTACAGCTGTTGGCCAACTCAACGGCAGCTATCTTCCAGCTATTCTACAGCTAAATCTCCACATGGATAAATAGCCCACAATCTCTATATAGCTGGCTATTCTGTTATAATAAACTAACGATCTAACAAACTTTCTCTATTACTTAGTGTTGGGTATAAAATACCCTCAGCCGAAGTTCTCAACAGGATTGACCCTCCCGGGCTTGTCTCCGACTCCAGCTTCTCCGGCGCAAGCAGATTTTTGCACCAACAGGATTGGCGCTAGAGGAAGGGGCCTGTGTCTTCGCAGTATCCTTGTTCTTAAAGGAGCGCTCAACGGGATCGCCTCCGGGCATCTCTTCCGGCATCCCCTCCCCCCTCCTTTCTCCACTTGGTCCTTGCTCGATGCCTCCCCGCAAGGCGTCCACGCGACGATCCACGGCCTCCGCGGCCAGATCCCAGGCTCTGGCCTCCCCTCCTGTTTCTCAACCTCCTCCTCCTCCTCTGGTGACGGCGGTCGGCGCGGAGCAGTTTGATCTACTAGCGCAGCAGGACAGAGGTCTCACAGAAGCTGTGCAGGCTATGCAGCAGCAGCAGCAGCCGCAGGCATCAGTGCGCCTGGAAAGGATGTCGCCGGAACACCAGAATCCGGTAGCGGGGCAGGCCACTTGGGCCAGCCGCCCCGTCCTTCCTGAGAAAATGAACCCGAGGGTGGAGAGCCCTCAATCGGACCAGACTCCACTCCTGGAAGATCCCTGCCCCCATTCTGCCAAGGACTCTCGAGACTCGAAGTCGAGAGGATTTCCTAGACCGGAGATTCCAAGAGGTGAACCGCGGATCGAAGAACTTCGCCATGTCCCCCCGCTTATGGTGAGGATATTTCCACTGATCCTCCCTTCTCTCAAATGATCATGCAGGAACCGATCCCGTCAAACTTCAAGCTCCCCAGTTCGAAAGCTACGACGGGACCTCGGACCCGGTTGATCATCTGGAAGCCTTCCGGACGATGATGCTGCTTCACGATGCTCCCGACGTCATTCTATGCCGAGCCTTCCCATCCACCTTGAAGGGAGCGGTGAGAAACTGGTACTCGGCTCTGAAATCGGGTACCATCTTTTCCTTCGATCAAATGAGCCACCAATTTGTGGCCCATTTTATCAGCAGCCGGCGCCCCGGAAGGGTTCGGAGTCCCTCATCAATATCAAGCAGAAGGAAGGGGAGTCCATTCGGGCCTACATCAACCGTTTCAACGTCGCGGCGCTGGAGGTCCGGAACTTGGACCAATCAGTCGCAATGGCCGCTCTGAAGGGCGGCCTTTAGAAGAATGACCTTTTGTTCTCCTTGGAGAAGAAGTATCCCAGGGATTTTACTGATTTGTTGGCTCGAGCTGAAGGATACGCCCGAGCGGAAGAAGCCTTCAAAATGAAGGACGAGGAGACCGCGAGAGAGCGGCAGGGGGAGACTCGAATAAGCCCGCGATCGAAAAAAGGTCGAGAGAAGCTCGGCCGCATTCTCAATCCCCTCCTGGGCACAAGCATGCCCATACTCCACCCCGGGTGCGCAGGCAGAGGAGTCCGGATCACGGGGTTCGACGGGGTTTTCCACCGGGAAGGTTCCGCAACTACGCCCCCCTCAATGCCTCGAAGACCCAGGTACCGATGGAGGTCAGGGAGCAGCTCCCTAGGCCGGAGAGAATGCGCACACACCCCGGGAAGCGCAACCCCAACAAGTTCTGTCTCTACCATCGCGACCACGGCCACGACACGGAGGAATGCATCCAGCTCCGAGACGAGATCGAGGAGCTCATCCGACGAGGTCGACTCGACAGGTTCATCCGACGCCGGCCTCAGGGTAGAGGAGATCGGCTAAGGGCCCTGCTGCAACCTGAACCGCCAAGAAGGGAGGAGCAGCCTGGAGATCGGCCTCCCATCGAGACCATCGACTCCATCGTCAGAGGACCTCAAGGAGGAGCAGACCTCCCACAACCATGGGACTCGAAAAACCTGTAAATGTATTGCTTACGATTTCGTCTTGAGTCTAAATTCCTTTCGACTTGACATGCTCTTCCCATTTGGCATGGATTTGTCACGATTGGGTATAACCCCTTCAAACGCCTAAAACAAAGTCATGTCAGGAACAGGAGGAGAACCTCTCCTGGCATGAGCAAAGTCAAAGGCCCGATTCTTTTAGACCGGATGGGGGGAGAGGCCTTACAGCGCCCTAATGTGCCCCCACAGCCATGTCAGGAACAGGAGGAGAACCTCGTCCTGGCATGAGCAAAGTCAAAGGCCCGATTCTTTGAGACCAGATGGGGGGAGAGGCCTTACAGCGCCCTAATGTGCCCCCACAGCCATGTCAGGAACAGGAGGAGAACCTCGTCCTGACATGAGCAAAGTTGAAGACCCGATTCTTTTAGACCGGATGGGGGGAGAGGCCTTACAATGCCCTAACGTGCCCCCACGGCCATGTCAGAAACAGGAGGAGAACCTCGTCCTGACATGAGCAAAGTTGAAGGCCCGATTCTTTTAGATCGGATGGGGGGAGAGGCCTTACAACACCCTAATGCGCCCCCACGGCCATGTCAGGAACAGGAGGAGAACCTCGTCCTGACATGAGCAAAGTCGAAGGTCCGTTCTTTTAGACCGGATTGGAGGGAGAGACCCTGGCGATGGCCCTTACGTGCCCCCGCGGCCCCATTGGGAACGGGAGGAGAACCTCGTCCTGATGGTGACGAAATCCGACCGTCCGACAAGATCGGATGAAGGGAAAAGACCTCTCAGCGGCACCTCCACACTCCTATGCACCCCCGCAAAAAGCGAGGGGAGGGCCCTCACTCTGAAAAGAGGAGAAAAATTAAAGAGGAAGAGCGACGAGCTACGACGGAAACAGATGAAGGACGAACCACACCAAAGACCTAAGGAACCTCGTCTCAACAAAGACGGAGAGTTCCTACTAAACATCCCCGGCCTCTAAGAAGGCTCTCGACACAGGTCAAGAAGACGCGATGTCTCCGAAGTAATACGGAGTTCGGACCACCAAGCTCGGGCCTGCGGCCATGAACGACGGGGAAAGCAAACCAGCGCATCGACGACTGGGCACCTCTCAATGACGTCAACGTCAGACAGGTCGAACGATAAGAGAAGTTCGACGGACGATAATTTAATACAACATGTGGACGAGATAATACAAAATCTCCTTTTCATTCCCTTTACGAAATATACACTACAAACCCGGAAGGCCAAAGAAAGAAAAGCAAAACAACAAAAGCGGACGAAACAATAAAAGGAAAAATGTATACATGAAAAGACAGAAGGACAAAAAGAGCCCTAGGGAAGCTCTGCTCCTTCCGACCTAGAATTATTCACTCCACCCCTCATCCAGGACTGCCTTAGATTCTCAATCTCTTCTTCTAGCTCTCTCCTTTTCAGCAGCGCGTCCTGGAGCGCCCGACGAAGTCGCTGGCTCTCGATCTCCGCCTCTCGATACCTCTTCCTCAGGACCTCAGATTCCGCCTCCGCATCCGTGATGGCTCGCTGCTCGTATGCCAGTTGGATTTTCAGTTGTTGCAGCTCAGCCGTCCTTTCTCCAAGGGCGACAGAAATCCCTTCAACGGTTCCTCTTAAGGACTGGAGCTCATCAGAATCCCGAGCGGAAGTAAGCTGAGCCCTGTCAGCCAGCTGCCTCTGAAAATGGGCAACTTCGTCGGTCGCCACCCTGAGTTTTCCTTTATATTCATCCACCTGCCTGCGCCAACCAGCCCGATGCACGTCGTAGCTCATCTCGGCGTCCTGAAGCTGCTGCTGAAGGGCAGATACCTTCTTCGACCACTCCCGGTCGCCGTCGGCCCGGCCAAGAGCCGGGATGAACTTCCTTCCAGCTGGCCGATCTTCTCCTTCGCAGCAGACAGTTCCACCCTGAGAGCGCTGATCTTGGCAGCTTGAGCCCAAATTCGGTCGCTGGCGCTCTTCTTGCATTCCTCAAGCTCCTTCGCGAAGTCCGCCTTCCTCCGACTATACTCCATGATCTCCTTCACGTGGAGATTCCGAAAGCGGGTGGCCTCTGCGGTGGCTTCAGAATGGCCCTCTCTCAATCTGCGAAGCTCGCCTTCCATCTTCTTTGACCTCTTTGTCAACTGAAGAACCTCCTTCTTCAGCCGCTGGATCGTCGACTTCAGCGGGATCCCCAGGGGCAGGGGAAGTGCTTCGGCAGGGCGCTGCCATTGGGAGACAAAAGTATCAAGACACGTCTCATCACAAAGAAAAAAAAAAGACAGAAAGAAGAGAAGAAGGAGGAAGAAGCCACCCATGATAAAAAATTCAACTTTATTGATTGGATGATTTTTGAAGACAAGGAGGTAAAGAAAAATTATGGAAAAATAAAACTACAAGGTCGGAGGTCTCAGACCTCAGAGGCAGGAGTTGGAGAGCTCGGCATTTGGGAGGGGGGGCTGCTGCAGCGGTGATGGCAGGAGAGAGACCGACCTCATCTTCGGACTCCTCACCCAGGAAGTTAAGGTCGAGCTCCGAAAATTTTCTGGCCATCCTCTCCTGGCAGAGCTCGAACCCCTTAATGAACGCCTCCTGACCGAACTGGACGTTCAAGTCCCTCATCTCCGCAGAAGCCTTGAACTCCTCTACCGCGAGGACCCTGGCCTCCGAGACCAGGATTGGAGTCTGCTCAGCCAAATTGGCGACCTCGGCCTCCGCCTTTCTCACCATCTCCTCCAAGGTCCGCCTCTCCTCCTCCCGGGTTTGTTTCTCTCTTTCCAGGGCCTCTTGGAGGGCGACTACTTCGGCCGTCTTTTCTTTGAGGCAAACAACCTCGGCCCGACAGCGCTCCTCCACCTGGACGGCATCCCTCCTCGCCCGGTTCGTCGCCTCGATATTGGCGAGGAGCTGGTGCCCAATCTGCAAGGGCGGCTAGGGGATCAGAACAAGGGTCGAATAGCTGGATAAACGAAGATTTGTTTACCTTGAGGAAGGTCCCTAGGGAGTCCCAGACCCGTGCTCAGGATCGACGCGGTCGATCCTCTCGACGATTTCCGACAGGATGCAGCCGTCGATCAACCGCCTGATCAAGTCCCTGTCATTGAAGGGATTCTCCGGCCCCTCTTCGAAACCGAGGGACTCGTCAGCGGCGGTTCGGTGGCTACTCACCCTGCGGGCCACCGACTTCCTTCTCTTCCCCCTCTCGACAACGGGCGCCTCCGTGGAGCGGACCCCTGAAACGGGGGCCCCAGTCGGCGGACTCCTCGAGGAGGCCCGGGGGGCCGTTGGCTCGGCGTCCGAGGGAATGTCAATCGCTGGAGCCGCCTGGACGGGCGCGGCCAAGCTCGACTCCTCCGCCCTGGCTCTCTTCGCCAATCCGGAGGTGCGGCACCCTTTCTTTTGTGGGCCTGAGACCCCTGGCAAGCATCCGCGCTGCTTCGACGTCCATTCCTTAAAAAAAAAAAAAATCAAATCAATCAATCAAGAGTCAGAGATCGACAATGGGGTGAAAAAGGAAGGAGTAAAAAAAAAGAGAGGAGAAAAAGAGAGAGGAGGAAGAAGAGAGAAGAAAGAGAAAGAAAAAGAAGAAGGACAGAAGAAAAGAAGAGAAAGGAAAAGATGAAGTAGTCGCAGGATCTTGGGGGCTCAGACCGACGTTGAACAAAAATTGCTCCCTCAAAAGGTTGGAAAGGGAAGGAGCGGAATAGGCAAGAAGCTTCCGAGCAGCCTGGAGGTCGTCCTCCCCCAGACTGGGGGCCCGACGAACAGAATCCCTCAGAGAGCCCCAAGGGGGCAGGCCCAGCCTCAAGGTCGGGCAGTGGACGAAGAGGTATTTCTCCTTCCAATTGTGGATCGAAGAGGGGGCACCTTTCAGCAACCCCTTCTTGCCGAACTGAGGGGAGAAATACCACCAGTCCTTCGCCGAAGGATGGCGCTTGAAGGTATAAAAATGTCTAAACAGAGAGAGGGACGGCTGGACCTCGACTACGTGGCAAAAGGGAGAAACCCTATCAAAAACCTAAAAGAATTCGAAGCAACTGAAGCTAAAGAGATATCTAAAAAGCGGAAGAGGGCGACAACAAAGGACGGAAGCGGAAGTCGGAGCCCGGCACGAAACGCCTCCTGATACAGGAAAAAGCGACCAGATGGAGGAGTGCTGGCCCGGGCGGAGGGGCCGGGAAGCTCTAGGTCATACTCCGAAGGAACTCCGTACTGAACCCTTATCAGCAGGAGTTCATCCGAAGTCAAAGAACAGGGAATGGCGCCCGGCATGAAAATCGGGCGAGGCCCCGCCCCAGGTACGGGTTCATCTACAGAACGGGGGATCTGGGGGGTGGAGGCGGAAGAACTCCTAAAGCCGCTGGAAGCGGAAGAGCCAGAAGACATTTCAAATAGCTTCGAATGAAGACTCTAAAGATCCCGAAGGAGACAGACGGGGCAAAGGACAAGAGATCACAGTAGACTAACTCGGAGGAATACGACAGAAGAAAATGACAAAGAAAAGGCTCCTAGATGGCGAAAAGAGAGGCGGAGGTTTCGGGACTAACCTAAATCGCTCTGAGAGATGCAGAGGGACGAGGACAGGGACGACTGAAGGGCGCCTATGGCCCAAGAAGACGCCAAGAGAAACAGGACACTCGAAGAAAGGGCGGATACCGCTAGAATTCTGAAGCGGAATAAGGGCCCCAAAGGCGGAAGGACATGTTTAAATAGACCCTGGGATCCGGCGCCATAATAATCGCGAATCCCCCGGACTGGCCCGCGCTCGACACGTGTCCCACTCACCACGCAGGCGGCTGAAAGTGGCTGACGGTTGGCAGGGCCATTATTGCGCCGTACCTGGGTCAGTGTACCAGCAAAAATTTCGAAGAGTCCTTTCGTATCGCCCCGATTCGAAAAGATCCCAGCACGCGCACATTTAATGCCAAAATATCTGGAGGTGGTCTTTCACAAGGTTCGAGGGGATAACTTCGGCTGTGCCAACCTCACTGTACTTCCTTCATTCAAAACTCAAACTCGGAAGTAGGGAGACTGGTGTTGGATATAAAATACCCTCAGCCGAAGTTCTCAACAGGATTGACCCTCCCGGGCTCGTCCCCGACTCCAGCTTCTCCAGCGCAAGCGAATTTTTGCACCAACACTTAGCAACTAAGTAACTCTCTCTATATAAAAGATGGCAGGATACTCTCTGAAAGGTAAGTCAAAACTTACCGAATCGAGACTCTATTGAATCTTTTCGGCTCCTCCACTGAAGAAAAAGAGTCCTCAATCTATTCTCTCAAAATTCTCTCTCGTCTTTTAATTCTTCCATTCTTACTGTTAATTCTTAAGGCCCCAACTGATTTAATCATCGAATGATCTTAATACGGAGCATACTTCATCGAAGTTAAAGGCTTATTTTGTAGGATTTCTATGGACTTCCTCGTATCGCACTCGAAAACACTCCAGCTCAGTCCAAGACCAACCTCATCATATATATATATATATATATATATAATTCAAAATAACCTAATTAGAAGAGGCTTCATGAAATATTATGGAAGGTCCTAGTTTTATCATTACCGTTGTCGATGTCCATTTATCAGGCGTGCTCCAAAAAAACAGTGTGCATACAATTTTTTCATGGTACGATTGTATCATTTGTTTTTTTATTTTTGAATGTTTATAAATGTTTGATAATTTTAATGGAGTGTGTGTCTTCTGAAAGAGAACCATCGATGGGATGGCTGGGAAATGATCTAAATGGCAAAAAACTGTCTACTTGCTACATTACAGTGGATCTCTCTACCAATTATATGTTATCAAAGGTAGTTTTCTTTAATCTTGTAGGGACCAGTGATTTTAGGTAGATGTTATGATTGTTTTAAGGGCTTGCTCATGGAAGTACTGGTGCATTCACGTGCTCATGCCAACCAGTCACCAAATTCTCCACTATATATTATATAATATATTGTGAGTCCGATCAATGCAAGGCCCACACGTTGCAACTAATCGAATGAAAAGCATCACGCCCGCTTACCAAAGAAATAAAATAAAATCTCCCTCCTGGATTCCAGGGACTACTCTCTCTCCAAGCTGTCATAAAATTTGTTAGTCTATCACTGTGGATATGCTTGAACTGTAGCGATGTGGGGAGATGACTATTTTATTCTTTTTATAGATCAAATTTGGGATATTTGTGGGTGTCACGGCTTGTATAGTATATACTCCGGAGGTGATATTGGATTCAGTAAGCAACTCCACCAGGTGGATTAGGCCGAGAGACATCCAATTTGAGAACACCATGGCCTCCTGTTGTGATGCACATGGCAGAATGGCACAGGAATGATGGGTATGGGACCATCTTGTCTCCAGTGGAACTGATTCCTGTTACATCAATCATGATATGACTTGTTGGACTAACAAAATGAGACAGCTTCACCGTGCCAATTATTTTGAGTTGGTAGGTTGTCACGACCATTTTTTCCCATCATATAACTGGATGTATGTACCAGTTATATCTGATTTGACTCCCATTCTTATCCTACTTTGGACTGGATTTATTTTCATGTTAATCTCAAAAAAAAAAAAAAAGTAGCATGTTTTCAATTCTTGTTCCATGTGGCCCATTTGACATCGACCCCCATAATCCACATCATAAGTCAACCAGAAACTGGGTTATCTTCCAATGGGAAGCAACTTTAGGTCAGTCATGCAATAGAAATAATATCTACAAGATTGAATGTATAGCATGCAAGATTTTGATGTTCGAGTTTTGATCAGTTTGAGTGCATATTTGAATAGCTTTTCCCTTGTCATGCACCTCACATAAATCTTGGAGTAAGGTATGTAGAACTCTAAAACCACCATTGGAATTAAAGATTCCACTATATTTACTAAAATAACCAAGGTCACATTACATCCTGCATGATATGACAAGATATCAAATAAATTGGTTTGGAATTTCCAAAATTGGATGCGAAATCATCAGAAGAGTTGAAACAAAGAGGCATGGGAAGAATTAGGACGATATGACAAGATATCAAATAAATTTGTTTGGAATTTCCAAAATTGGATGCGAAAACATCAGAAGAGTTGAAACAAAGAGGCATGGGAAGAATTAGCACGAGAAATTTGCACAAGGCTTTCGACTTCTCCAGTGTCTTCTTTTGACCATCTTATCCTGACAAACATGTGACATGCATAAAGGGGAAAAAGGAAGCAATTACAATAAAATAATCGCCTGTCGATTTCTTTTGTGACTCCTTTACAACGCTTACTGCCACATGTAACCTTCCTGCCATGTCTTCACCGACTTTTATCTTGGGGGAAAAAAAAAAGATAAAGTAACACCATTATTAACATAATCACTCAGTCTTAGTCTTTTTCACATACTATCCTTTTCAATAGATTCCTAAGATTTTTCACCACTGTATTTTGACTGATAATTTAATATTTTTCTCCATATTACTGACTACTAGCTTTAATTCAGTTGCGTACATCAGCCTGTCCTATTTCTTAAAGACTACTATCTTATGCATCACATGACCATTCTCCAGAGGAACTACGAACAAAGAAGATTTTCACCTCGATGGCCACATATTAATGTATTATATTATTCCTCACCGTTACATATAAAAGGTCATAATTTTTTTATACCAAACTCATAAGTACATCCCATACCGTATTGGATCGGTGAAAAACCAACGCAGTTTAGGCAGTGAAACCGGTATACCAAAGGAGGGAAAGAAAAAAAAAATAAAAATAAAAAAGAGAGAGAAAAAAAAAGAGAGGGAGAAAAATTCTAACCGTCGAAGTCTGATGGTGGTCTACTGCAGCCACCGAAGGGCTTCTATGTCTCGATTATCATCCGATAGGATTTTTACAAGAGCAAAAAAGAGAGAGAAAGAGCTTACAAGAGAAGGGCGACGTACCGGACGGATGGTACTTCCATCACGAGGTCTCCGATGACCGATGAACCCACGCCGACAAGCTTGAGGACAGTCGAGCGGAAGAAGGACCTCCACTACTTCGTCCTCTTCTTTTTATTTTTTTTGAAATAGAAGTTCGCTTGTGTTTCGAATTTTTTTTTTTGATTTTAACACATGAAGTTGACAACCCTGTTGCCCACTTCACGATTTTTTTTAAAAAAAATTAGATGGAGTCGGCAATCAGATTGCCGGTTTCAATTTTTTAATTTTTTTTAAAAAAGCTATTAAATAATGAAGCTGGCAAATGATTCGCCAGCTTCACTTAAGTTTCTAATTTTTAAAAAAAATCCATAAAACAAGGATGACGCTTCTGTTTTACGCCCGCGGCGCCGCACACATGGACTGCACCATCTGACGGCCACGGTGGACAGCCGAAGGCCGTCCGATGATCTCTCCGACTCCTTCCTCTCCTTCTTTTCTTTCTTCTTCCTTCTCTCTCTATTTTTCTCCCTTCCTTTTTTTCTTCCCCCCCCCCCCCCCCTTTCAAAGGACATACTTTCATTTGGACAGTTACATAGATCGAAAACCGTTATATACTAAAGTAACATGAAATAAGATCTCACATCACATAGTAAAAACAAACATACAACGTGGAACAAACAAATTGTTTGAATTCATGATGCGACAAACCAAACAAAATCATCCTTTAATTCCTTCTCTTTTAGGGATCAAATCCTGCTCAGATATAACCCAAAAAAGTTATTATGCCAGGTGCATTAAAAGGATATAGAATCCAGAGGTGTGAAGTATAAGCAAAAGCAACAGTTTATATTTCAGTAAAACGTATCAAAAACATATAAGATAGGTCTACAAAAGTATACAGCAATGCCTTTTATATGTGCTCATATAGATGTATCTACAAAAGTTGCCTATTGGCCAAAATCGCAGAATTAGTACCCACAGAGATGAAGTGCTAACAGTAACAGAATGAGAAGACTTACGAAAAATAACTGTACTTTCTTCACCACTGGCTCATGCTCACTGCATGTGAAATAAGCTTCCAGTCAACGGAACAGGGGCAGGATGCCCCACTGGTGCAAGAATCCTTCACCCGTAGTTACTTCTAGGACCAACAGAGCAAGCACAGCTAACATAGCTGCTCTGCCGTTCCAGGTTTCTGCGCTTCTCGTCCATCCCCATTCCCACACTGCAACTGGAGGTGGAAGCTCCCCACGTTTTGAATCATAAGCTGCCAATAGCTCTTCTACACTTCCAAGGGGTACAAGCGACTGCAAATAACAAAATCATTAATTTATGGTCATTGTTCTGAATTATGTTCAGTGTTGAGCAATAAATGATAAAGCATCTCAATGTAGATATCTTTTTCATCTACTTAGCAGGTTTGGGCTTTGTCATAGGCAAGTTTCATTGATATCGAGCCGTGTAAGCAAAAAAAAAAAAAACCTCAATACTTCGGATTGCAGATGAAATAGGCATATTAGTAGCACTAACATTGTGCTCACTTGAGGAAACTGACGAAGATCGACACTGATTACCTGACGAGCCTCAAGATTGGAAACTGCCATTGCCCCAACGTAGGGAAGACTTTCTATAACAGCATCAGCAAGATCAGAAATGAATGTTGGCTCACATCCTAAAGCAGGAACCCGGCCCCATCGCTCAATGCCAGATCTCAGAGCCAACTCTTTGTACTCCACATCAATTTCTTCAAGGGTTTCAATATGCTCACTGACAAAACTGCGCATTGGATACCAAAAGGTAATGAAAATGGGAATATATTAAACATATTTAGCATTAACATACATGATGGACCATCCATACATGCCAAAGTGACTACTGAGGCAGCTAGAGACCCTAGAGTGTCCTTTTAAAATTAAATGGGGAACAAAGAATTTAAGGGCAGAGGTACCTAATGGGGACAGCTAGAAGGCTTTTCACTCCTTTTTGTCCAAGTTCAACAATTGTCTCATCAGTGTAGGGCTTCAACCATTCCACAGGTCCAACTCGGCTCTGTAAATCCAGTCAAAGGCTTTCAAGTGAAAAGAACTCTAACGAATCATGGTAAACATAAACAAATCATAGCATTTGGGACAAAATAATAGTGGACACGGGTTGATGTCATAAGATATTGTTTGATGTCATAAATATGATCAGATCACATCGAAATAAACTGAATGAACAATAGATTTGAAATCCAAAAAACTGGAGTGTTTATATCAATCTAGAGATGCATGCTTACAAAGAGGCTTGGTGCCTTCACTGTGCTCGGGAGGAAAAAACATTCTTATATAAATGTGACCATAAGAACACAAACACAAAACAATAGAGAATAGGTGGGTACCATCAAATGCTTTGGCATCCAAAGATATAACCGTCCAGGAATCCAAGCTACATGCACCCACATATCTAAAATTGTCTAGAATCTCCAAGTGCTGTCCTTGAACATGCTAATAGTTTTACTTAGGAAATGTCTGTGACTTCCAATGAAGTGCTACATTGTGTTAGACATAAGTGGGTCACAAAAGATTAACTGTTTTTTTTTCTTTTCTTTTTTAATGAATCCTTTTTGAAATCCAAAGATATACTTAGAAGTGTCTATATCCAAGTTATAGCTCAACCACAATAAGCACTTTTTCCTTTTTTCCTATTGGCTTGAACTTTTCGGATGTGATGCTTGTTAAGTAGAGGTTTGAAATATCTGAGCAACATCAGGCATTCCATCAAAAGGAATCTTTAAATCGTTGCTGCAGCAATATTAAAAATGTTATTCCAGTGTGGTTAAGAAGCCACCAATAATACAAGTTGACAAAGTGATCAGAATCTCATCAGCAATAATCAAATAAAATCACTTTGTTGCTAGAAAGTCAGCATGTTATTAGTTGATTGTCTAGCATATCCTTCAAGACAGGCAGAGGAATTACTTTACCTTCTTTGCATATAATATTCTACCAACAGGAACATGAATAACCAGATCACCTTTTAGGATTGGACAACATTAGCAGCATTGACAATCATAATAATGATTATCGTAATATGGTTATTACTTAAGAGAAATCCCAATGTGATTACTCTTGTCTAAAAATCAGCTGATAGATCTGATCCAGCTCAAATAAAATGATAATAAGATTGAGCAAGTGAACAAGGAACTTTACTGTATATAAGAGCAATCCCACCAGCATGCACCGAATAAACCATAGATGTACATATCTATCTTACATGCACATGTCTGTACATGAACAATACATTCACACACACATGTACATGTGGGTTCTCATGCATAAATATATCTTGGAATGCCTGTACAATGCATGTAGGTATATACGTCTGTCTAGTATGTGTATGTATATATGTATGAATTTATGCTGTATATTTATATATACATAATATACATAAGGGAGGATAGAATAACATGAAAAAAAACTACAGAAATTATAGTCCAATATAGCTATATCTTAATAGATAATATTGCAGCTATACAGAAATGACCTTCAACCCATAAAAGAGAGACTACATCATGAGAGAACTACTAGTGACTAAGGTTACATAATACAGCAAATGCTTAACCTGGTAGGCAAGGGTGTATGGATTTGTTATTCCCCGTTTTTCTAGTTCTTCCATAATTAAATCTACACACTCCTCCATCTCAGCTTTGTATGGATCTCCAGCTTCTTCCACATATGCGAGTGGCACTCCATGAGCACTGAAAAATATCATTACCTACAACACATGTCCAAATGAGTTCATAAAAATTTACCCAAAGGGAAAGCAATACTTTTTGGCACATCAGCCAGAAACAGGCACAAAGTAGAAGCTTCTTAGGGGAAAAGAGAAGAGACAGAAGTCGACCAAAATGTAAAGTAGTTCCATGTATATTTGATCCACACCTATGCAAACTTTTTGTTTTTGTGTTTCTTCCCATGCTATTCAAGAGACCATCCTCTTTTTAACAATTTATAACCTGTGGGGTGCATCAACAAAAATCCAAACAGTTCTCCCTCGATTTGTAATTAATTGATCCTACTCATTTTATTTTTCCATCCTTGTCCTTCTAAATCTAACTGTGTATCCATGTCAACTTCATCTCATATTTTCTGTTCATCTTACGTTACGCCAAAACCTTAAGCTGATAGGAAACAGATCAACAATGTATATCAGGCTAAACTACATTCCTATTTATAATTCGAACATCAAAACACACACAACAAAAATGATCCTTTTTATGACATGATCCTCATTATGACTTCTGGAATCTCACAAAGCTGCTGATTCAAACCCTTGAATTTAGGATCTAAAGATTTTGCAGTACATGTTTTAATTTATCATATTAACTTTTTAATCAATAGGCAGACTTACATACAAAGTAAATAAAAGACAGACATGTGGATCCTGCAATGCCTATGTTGGACTCGTACAAGCACCCAAGTATATGAAAATCAAGATTGAAATCTTCAAGCGACCAAACAAATCAATAAAGCATAAACCAATGTTCTTTTGGATTTTCTTTTAAAACGAGGCAAACGACAAAAGCTCAATAACAAGCCCTATTTTGCAATTATAATGTCAAGATGAACTAAATGATGTGATAGAGGATTTCTCAGGAGGCAATGGACAACATCCCTAATCAAGTCACATGGGGAGTGGGCAGGGGAAGGGATCAACTGCTATGGGTTGATGCTGTTACTTGCAAGAAACAGGGACACGAGGCAGATAGTGACATAGATAATGCAAAATCTAAACCAGGCGACTGTGATGGTCGCCATATATTAGTTAATGGTAGAATGGACTCAGGATTCACAGAGAGCACCTTCAAGTGGAAAGCCACAAATGCAAAGTCACCTCACAGTGACAGTGAAGCCCAATGATCTGCTTGATTCTCTTAAACATTCTTGTGGCCAGAAGTGCCTAAGATGTGAGATTCCAGAAGTGTTCCACATGTAGTGAAAGGAATAGGGAAAGAATGCAAAGCTTTATTCCTACTCCTAAAGTAGTAATGCTTAAGCCAACTGCCATAAATCGTAATCTAAAACTTTCACAGGAGACCTGAGAGATGATATGTTTGAACTTATAAAGTGCCTAGCAATTAGGTGTTGGAAAACAAACCAAGCAAGTACAAGAGATATAGGTGGCATCGTTACCACACAGTGGTACATGTACTAAGACAAAAAAAAAAAGGATTTTTTTTTCTTGGGGGCCTTGGGCGGTCCAATATATGCACCTAATTGCGCATAAATAATGACATGCATATCACGTGACCTATAACAAGAACCATGAAGGGCTTAAATATATAGTTATCTTGTGATCAGTTTTATGAATCTGTATTAAATTAGAATTCCAATCAGTCACTCCTTCCAATGATGTGAAAACATTACTCTGTTTAGCCTCACACATCAAACATCACCGCTAGTTGGTTGGCAGTCATAAACACATTAAGAAAAAGAGGGTTTATTGATATCTAAGGTTCGATTGCATGCCAGCCAGCTCTTTATGCCTGCAATCTTCTCTTCATCATCCCAACTGTAGCCAAATATTATCCTAGAATTTCTAAGTATGCAAGTAATTTTCTTCCAAAGTAGCACTGGTAGAAAAGCCTATGCTCTCCATATAGGTAACATCAGGTTTAAAAAGGCCAGTCTTTTTTATTTTATTTTATTTTTTATATAGATCAACCTGTGTTGAGAGTGGGAGTACTACCAGTTTAAAAGCCTAGCTAAGTCCTACCAGTTTATTAGAACAAGAAAAGGGAATCAAAAGAGAAGCTGAAATCTGAAGATGCTCAAAGGAGCCACCCAAGAAAGAATCATCAAAGTGAGCAACATATTTTTACATCTGATGTTTGCATAGCGTAGTTTATCCATCTTGATTTTTTAAAAAGCAAGAAAAGAAGCTTCTTAATGGTATATAATGTTGTTGATTATAGAAATCATTAGCAAGGCAGTCAGCAACCATATTCCCCCTCTAAACACTTGTGATATTTTAAGGGTCACTGAGGCATCTAACTCCCTAAACTTCAACAAGTCAAAACATTCCAGTGACAGTTGCACTCAACCCAAAAAAAAAAAAAAATTCCAGGACCAAAAAATCATTCTCTAACTGGGTTTTTGCAAGACCTTTGGCAACAAAGAATTCAATTCCTCCTATGACAACTCTAATTGGCAAGTTCCCCATAAGATAGTATCACTTAGTTCAAGATGTCAGGCACTAATTTAAATAAGAAATAAAATATCTATCCAATTCAAGTAGTTCACACCTTCTCAGGTCTACCAAATGTACGTAACTCTTTTTCAATTAAATTTGCCATGGCCTTGATGTATCCCTCACGCTGGTACCATGAAGGTATAACTGTGTGTTGCATATTAACCAGATACTCGTCCTCCCTACAGAACGAAATTAATGTCATTAAATTGATTTTAAAATCATCATAAGCACTAGATGAAATGTTAAATTCATTACCTGAATATACTCTCGAGCAAACGAAGACTTGATCCACTAGTTGATATAGAAAACTGTGGATAAAGAGGAAGCACAACAAGTTTTGTTATCCCGTCCTGTTTAATCTGCAAGGTTAACAAGGAAAAAATAAAATTACATTGAAAAATATACAAAATCACTGTGATGCTTTTCTAGGGCTGATCTGGCTGGAAAAACAGTAGAGCCTCTTGCTAAAATCAGTTTTTTATTTAATAATCTGCTAATCAAATTTCTACTGAAATGAAGAAAGTATAAATAAATGTAAATATATTCAATTAATAGGCACAATACTTGTGTTTTCTAATTAAATATTAAAATAAAGACAAGAATTTGTCTGCAACAGTCAAAGCTAAAACTTACTTCCATACCAATAGGCATGCACGAGAAAAGAGAAACTTCTAGACTAGCTTCCATCCATCTCTTTCTGAGGAAGGAGAAAGCTCAAAAAGAGGAAAACATCATGTACTACAATAATATTCACTATGATGGCGAGAAAACAACATGGTAATGATAAAATTTTGCAGCGTGCGATGTGCCACAAGAATTGAATATCATGATAGGAGGTTATCTATTTATGACATCCATTATGGCTTTTGGACATCATCAGCCATAATATTCTTGTTGTGAGCAATTAGAAAAGTAGGGTATATAATTTCATTAGGAAACCTGTTGGCATAGGATTACTATGTCCATCTTTACATGCCTACATCATATTTGCAGCACATTATCTGGTATACAAGACAAACAAAGCTGCTTAGCTATGTAATGAATTCTCTTTTTAGCTATAAGTCTCCACTGCTTAGCAGTTCCATAGCATCAACTTGTTATTTATCATTTATTTGTTGCCTTATGTTCTGGTCCTCAGAGTATATAATAAATAAGAAGTTTTCCCATTCCCACATGGTCCATGGTTGCTAGGTAGCAAAACCTTAAAAAACATGCTGGCATTTATAAAACTACCCACCTAACAAGACCAACATTCATGGTTATCACAACCAGCTATCATAACTACATTTTAGTTTAATCCAAGTCCATGTAAGACTTCTCATTGATGTTGTTAAAAGTGGCCGCCTAGGCGCTTAATTTGGCCAGGCTGCCTAGCCCAAGCTGCTCAAAACCATACCTCTTTTCAGGTTTCTTGTCCAAGTTTCTTTCCCATAAGGGACATGCGGGAGAGAAGCAAAGGCTGCCACCAACCTAGTATTAGCCAGTAGGTTGATCAACAGGTCACAGACAGTGATGAGTAACAGCAACCATTGCACCTCCTCTTCATCTAGCCATCATTCCACCCTTTTTTCCTGAATTTTCCCCTTTGTTCCGCTTGTGGCCCCGAGTTTGCTTGCCCCCTCCTGCTTCTTGCTAAGTGCTCGACTGCAATCCTTGTGGATTTTGATCTTTGGATTTTGAGCACAACAAATAGATTCTTGGACCTATATATGGTAAAACAGAGTATATATAATATATGCACATGCATATTTATGGATAATTGGATATGATTAAAAACATGTGTGATAGAAGCCGGAGAGCTTTCCACACAAGGCACCCAACTAGGTGCCTAGGCACATACATATACAAAGGGGTCCACCCCCCCATCTTAGGCAATTTGATAACCTTGCTTCAAGCTGACTTGTACCCCTCATTATCATAGTCAAGTATGTTTGATAGTTTGATTTACTTGCCTTCATGCGCCATCCATATCAAATACTTCACACTTGAGTATCAAAAAGGGAATGGCATGCATATTCTTTGGATTAGATCCATATGCCATGCCGTACTTTTGTAGAAAAGAGACAGGACCAACCTTCAATCTCTCATCAATGCTTATAATTGTCAGACCCAAAACAGCAATATGAGAGGTAAATTTACACAAATTCATCGCCCATAAGCCACCACTGTGATGTTGCACTTCCATATGCTCATTATCACTGCTTCATGAACTATTGCTAACACATCATAAAAATCCTAAACAGATATGGCACATCAAAATGCATGTGTCAAGATACTATAGACGAACATTAAGCATAATTTTGATGAAGAAAAGCTTATACATAGTCAAGATGAACTATTTTCTTCAACAGAATTCATGTCTTCTCATACGTCATGGTCGATAAAATCCACAAAAAGCCTCTTTCATAAACATATTACACATAAGACATGCATTTATACTTCAATTCAGGAGTCTGAGTGTCATTGTGTTACACAAGTTTTGTGTATCAGCGCCAATCCATGTTAGCATGTAACCCATATTGTCTCATGCCACACAAGTCAGCATGTGGACCACTGCATATATATTTCCAGACTCTTTTCACCCAGGTGTTTTGATTATTGCTTTTCCTCTCCTAAACTCTGCAATCTCTCTTGAGATTTTCAGATTTACTTTTGTTAACCTAATCCAGTATCGAAATAATTTCTTTGGAAAAAGTGGGATGCAAATATAGACACCTACTTATGAGTATCCAGTAAACATCTATGGTTTAGGACATCAGGTTTGTTAAGATGGATTAAGGTTGCATTTGTGTTCCATTTCCCACAGGCAAGTAACTAAAAGTAACCTAGATAAGGGACTATATCTTACAGTTCCAATTATGTGACCTCAAAATTTAACAGTGTCATGTATCAACAAGAGTCAAGTTTCAGCATAGTAGCATATGGTTTGCATATTGTGTCAGCCTTACCTGCATTGCATGAGTAACAAAGTGATACCCTTATTTTATGATTATTTCTTATTTTGTCACTAAAACTATCATTTGTGAGATAAGGAAAATTAACTAAATTTATAAACAAAATGTGTCCTGGCTCCATTGTAAACTATCTACCAAAGTGCAACACAACTATAAGGATTATCAATAGCAGTCCCATCTGTTTGGAGTTTGTTACGTGAATCCCTTTTGCACAAAAAGCCATCTGCTCTAAATTTTTGATCAGTCAATTTACTAGATATAGACTCCAATTTTTCATATGACCATATGCTGCTATTGAAATGGAAATAAACTTCAAGGAAAATATATGTTAACTCTTTACCTGTTGAATAGCTTCCTCAGTGAAAGGATGCCAATATCGCATTCCAACATACACCTTTGCCGGGACATTTTTGTTACAGAGGGCCTTCCTCAATGCTTCTGCCTAAATTTTAAAAAAGAAAAGCTACAAATAAAATACATATAGACCGTTTCCAACTTGAAATCAATTGGAAAAGTTACAGTTAGCTGATGTCATACATCACTAATCAAAAAAAAGATTTTAAAAGGCACTTGAGCTTCCTCTAAAATATTGTATACCTTCAGTTTGGGTGGAAAAAAAAATGCAAGGCTAGCAGAATCCCAAAGGCAACTTCCCATACGAATGTGGCATGGTCATTAGGCATATAACGGATAAACACCAATAACATAACAAATATGCATGGTTCTATCTATTTGGAGCAGCTTTTGCCAATATTGAGTCATTTGCTCCTATTTCGTCCATTAGATGTAAACATAATTTTTTTGAATCCCCTGGTAATTCCATCCAAGTTTTCTTAGGTCCTATTTTTTTAATGAACATAAAGCTATATTTTACCCTCAAGATAGGTTTACCTTACCCTTTTTATTGTATATTATCATGCCACTTCTACCAGCAAAGTAAGCAATCAAAAAACATGAATACGTTACTAAGAAGTCAAGAGTAAAAATGAGCCCATAATGATAGTTTTATCATCTTACTTCAGTGATGGTCTTAACCATTTATAAATAATAAACACCAAAGATACATTCACATAGAACAGCATAAATGCCTATATCCACTGATAGCAGATTACATTAAGTGAGAACAAAGGTAGTAAGACCTACAAAAAGCTTATGGTGCAATACAAGATATACATATACTGAATTTTCCTTGCCAGCAGGAAAAGGTAAAAGGCAGATTGATGTTGAACAGCATTCAAAATCATAACAAAGATTACGCAAGGAAAGGAAATATTGTTTTTAGTGAATGTGATTTGTATCTATGGAAATTTTACATCAACAGGCTTTGACTCTTTCTCTCTCTCAATATAAAATGTGTCTATGTATGTATGGATGTAAGTATGTACATATGTATGTATACATATGTACCATATATCTAGATAGGTAGGTTAATAGAGGCACATCGTTTCACTTTGAAGTGAGGCTAATAAGCCAAGAAACAGCTTCAAAGAAACTTATTTTTAATGGTTTGCTCCCCATCACCATGTTCTCAATGTCTAGCATTGATATTTATCTGTTAGGGTATGACTACCACTGATCACAATTCTCTGGAACTGGTTGTAATAGAAATTTTGCCAATTATATTCTCTAATTCTTGTCTTAAATTTAGAAACAGAAAAAAAAATTAACAAAAAAAAATGGAGTTTTCATCAGATAAAGGAAGACTTTCATGATGTCTTCAAATGTCTGCCTGAGAATCTTTTTTTGAAAAAAAAAATAAAGGTAGAAATCATTCTTCTAAAGCAGAAAACAGCATAAACAGTTAATTTAACTTGTTTTTAACCGATCCCTGTGATAAAAAGTTCAGAAACCTGAAGTTAAAGAAGGAAAGGAAACCAAAACCAAAAAAAAAAAAAAGATTGCTTTTAACAGATAAAGGTTAGTTAAAGAAAGCATGCCTGTGCTTCAGTTATCTGTCGAAGTGGAGAACCACCACCTATGGAAGCATAACCTTCTTTGCTCTTGGGTGCTCTAACAATGGATATGAATTGTGCCAAAGGCTTCTGCAAAAACCAGAACATCCTAGGAAGCCGAATAATGTCCTGTCAATTGTCCATTATCAGTTAGTTACTACAGCAAATGAAGATAAACATAAGCGCAGCAGCAAGTTGATAACACTCTGATTTAGGTCCAAAAAGACCTAAAACCAAATCAATAGATCAAACAAACAGATTATGTGATTCCTTCCAAAGCTGATTGTCCCTTTTTCATTTAAACCATGGCTACCAACTAATAAAACAGGTCAAAAAAAGCAGGTCCCTCTCACTCAAAGATGCCTTAGCCAGGAATATAGCATCATTTCGGAGAATCTACATCTAGTTGAAAGCCAGTCATAATTTTTTTGCAAACTTTATCGTGCCATATATTGATCCTTACCCAGCCTCATACAGATTTGACCAGGCTTGTTTGCTAATGTTCTAAAACCATGACTCATGTAAAGGAAATAATAAACAACACTGATTTGGGCTATTCACACACACAAACACAATAACCTGGTAAAATGGGAACGACCCAAAATATGAATTCTTTCTAATCCAATATTCAAAGATATTACAAGCATAAAACTGGACAAGGTCCAGCAATAATCCAAAAGGACCACTTTAGACCTATATAAATTTTGATACAAAACATTAGATATAAATTACAAACAATACTATTGACATGAAATCAAATGCATGATGGGTTCATTTAACCAAACCTCTCTAATGACATGATAAGTAAAATTAACACCGACCATCTAGCATATAAAATTTGTAGTGTATAGAAACCAACAGATGTATCACTTGGCTACAGAATAACCACAATAAAGGATGCACGGATGCATCCTAGAACTGAATAAGAACAAGGTAGCATTATTTCCATGCAAAAGATGCATATAACGAGCAACTGGTATACATAAAACATGAGTGAAGAAAAAATTTAAAGAGATAGTAGACATAAATAACATATTCAAAAGAAAACCATTAAAAGCAGTTTATCCTTCATATGACCCACCAAAATTTTTTTTTTAAAAAAAAAAGATTTACTTCATAAATCAAACCAAGTGAACTCCAAACAAAATAAATTTAGACAAAACAGTACTAACCATTCTTCACAATGAAGCTACCTTGAACTCCACATTCGAAGTGCAATGATGCATTTGAAACCTCAGCAAGATTAAAGATGCACCAACACTTGAATTATTAGCTGATGTAAACTATAGTGGTCACTTATTAGGACTGAGTTACCTTAGCACATAGTATCCCTGCATGGGAAAAAATGAGCAAGTATACTGTTTACTTTGACCAGGGGGTTTTAACAGCATCCCAGCCTCCATATATCATGATAGGATGCACCACAATCAAGATGGAAGACCAGACCATTAGGCAGAAAATGAAACTGTTAGGAACATTTGAGGAAGAGAAAGCATTCCATGATTAGTTCTACCATATACATTTTTTTCTCAATTGGCAGGTTTATGTTAATAACTTCTTAAAGAGGCATGATATGCTGGCAGTAAGCAAAATTAGTTGAAGCAAATATTGTAAGGGTTTGCTACAAATTGGAGCCAATTAGTTGTAAGATCGCATGGCCTACTAAAAACCAGATATCTAAAACAATGGTACATAAATAAATTTTTCCTTAGGAAGATATTATCTGAAATTATGAGAATATGCACTAGGCACACACCTCCATTGAGAAGGATATGATGGATGAATATACTTTTTCCTTTCTAGAAACATTCAAGCTAAGAATAGGAAACTTACTATCTCACCTAAAATATTAAGAACAGAATTGGAGAACTTTGCCTGTGAACCATAAGCCAAGCCTTGTTCACATGATGTTAGGACTTAAACAAAAAATATTGTCTATTAGGTGATGCTAGCATAATTTATAATATATTAATCTTTATGTAAGACTTGGAGAAATAAAAAGGCATTCAACAGCTACCAATTGCACTCCAATTCAGATAAGAATACACCTAACTACTAAATCAGAACATAATTGAATGTGCCTAAAAAAATTGAAGGTCAAAGAGCATCTTAATGAGATTCAAGGCATTGATATAACAGCCATTCTCATCCATTTCCTTCATCTAAAGCATTCAAAATACAAAATTAGTGGTCCCAAACAGAATAGACTTACTTTAAATGCATTCAAACTTATAAAAGATGTTGAAACTAGAGAAAGCATGGAAGAAGGGAACAAGACAGTCAGGCTTTATTTACCGGGTCGGAAAAAAGATTAAATAAGAACGGTTGCACATCTTCAAGGGTCTCTGGTCCTCCAAGATTAAGTAACAAGACTCCAACCTTTTCATTGCCAATGATAAGCATGTTGGATGCAGCTTGAGACTTAGAGGTCATCAATGCCTCGGAGGATGATGAATATCTTTCAAATGATCGTTTGCAGCTGGATGAAGGTGGATCAAGATATCCAGGATGATATTTGGAAATTAAGGGTTTCTTTCGACAACATGGTCTAACCCAAGCTTCCATTTGGCCACCAGAAGGATTGTTAAAATTTCGAGTTAAACATGTTGGTGGGAGAACAACCCTGTAATAAAGAAAATTAAACAATTAGTTTTTTCAGAAGCTAGACAAATACCATTATGCTCCATGAATAATACTTGTGCGACCGTGTAACAATGTTAAAGATGTCTGCATGGCCGGGCATGTGCAGAAGTTTGAATATAAGAAAGTCGGAACTGTGTTCTTGTTGTAGATGTGAAAAAAGTCAAAAAAAAACAAGTATGGTGACTTCACATGATAAAAAGAATTTTCGCATCCGATTCCACAATACGAATCTGAAAATTAGTCTGTTACCAGGTATTCTTAGAATGCAAAGAAGAGCAAAATGAAAAGAGTACTCCACTAGGCAGTATAACCATCCAATCAGTAAAAATGAACAAGAATATCATTAAGAAGTAGTAGTTTGATCCAAAATGATGTTGTACGTTGTCTTGTGCCATCAACAATTGAGCCACTTCTTAAAAGCATTGACTTTAAACAAGGTTGTTTTGCAAAACATCAAGAACGCATTACCTAGATTGAAAACCTTTTTTGTGTGTATCTTGAAAAAGAGAATTGTGATACTTTTGTCCTTGGCAATGACTTGGTCTCAATTTATGTAGTATAACAATTCTTAAAGTTTCTCAAACAGAACTACCACTTGTTTACGAGCACAGATTTTCCGACACCACGTCCCTTTAGCCACTATGCTTGCTTGGAAACAAAAAAGTCACATTCTTGGAGCGAGTAATACCTTGCAGGCAAAGATTTTGACTGAGCCAAAGTAGTATATCCCAGCTCCAGGTTGCTCATCTCAATTGCACCCCTGGTACTTGCCTGACGAGATGATGACACTCGCTCCCCTACCATTAACAAAAACAACAAAAAAAGGTAATTTAAAAAAAAAAATCAAAGATGAATCATAGCATCCACCAGCAAAATCACTAGTATAAGATGTGGGTATAGTTAAACTTACTTTCTGAAGGAGAAAATCAAGGATTATAAATTTACTTAAGAAATTAGCATATAAACAACACTCAAATGATGCCCATAGTTTGTATGCTGTCATCAATTAAACAAAGAAAAAAGACGAGTCCCTTTCCCTCATCAAAAGAACCCATTAAGCCAGATGGTATACGGTATCTTCTAATTGCAGCTCTCTAAACTTGTGAATGGATCCAAAACATCCAAAGATTACATATTTAATGGAATAGAAACCGAATTGAACAATTCCACTAAGACACACGAGATTCGTTACTGCTTTCTCGAGTTCACTCTACTTCTTGGGGAACTTGTGGGGAAAAAAATGGGGAAAGAAGATTGGAGAAGTCTTACACTGAGAGGCGGGAGAAGGGAGGGAGAGCGCCAAGACCTCGATCCCCATTCCGATGGCCTAATATCTCCTCGGCTCTAGTGGAAATTGGAGGAAATAATAGAGGTCGAGATAAAGAAGGGAGACTAGAAGAGACGGGCAGTAGATATTTCACCTCGCGGGCTCTCTCTTTCTCTCTCCCCCTCTCTTTCCGTGTATTGAAGAATGCATCGAACTGTTGAAAAAATAATCCGCAGCGATTGGTGGTGAGCCTTCTCTCGAGGACTTTTTTCGTCCGATATTATGACGGACGAGTGGTAACGGTTTCCACGGTGGGCGTAGGATCTTGCTGACCTGTTACGCCTCAGAGCATTGGAGGAAAAAAGTGGGGTCGCCTTCAACGGCAATGGATTGGAGTGCTTCACCTAATTAATTTATAAAAAAAAATTATTTATCAAAATAATTTAATTTTTAATTTATTTATCAGATTGATATAAATAGGATAAAATATTATTTTGAACGACATTTTTATGATTGCCACATCATCCACTTTTTTCCTTCATTTTCCACATAAATGAAGAAAAAAAAATTAAATCATCAAATCAAATAGTTTTTTTGAAAACGCCATTCCAAATGGTGGTTTAAAAAACACCATTTTATTTGACAATTTTAATTTTTTTTTCAAAAATAAAAAAATAAAAAATAATAAAAATTATAATTTTAAATTTATAAAAAAATAAAAATTATAATTTTGATTAAAATAAAATTTATCATTTCAAATTAGTATCCCCATTTCAAATTATTTTTTTAAAATATCTAAAAAAAATTGATGTAAAAAAAATAAAAAATATCAAAAAAAATAAAAAATAAAAATTATAATTCTAAATTTTAAAAAAAATAAAAATTTTTATTTTAATTCAAATAAAAATCATCATTTCAAATTACAATCTCCTTTTCAAATTAATTTTTTTAAAAAAATCATAAAAGAAGAAAAAAATGAGAAAAAAATAAAAATTAT
Organism: Elaeis guineensis; assembly: GCF_000442705.2. NCBI lineage: Eukaryota > Viridiplantae > Streptophyta > Magnoliopsida > Arecales > Arecaceae > Elaeis > Elaeis guineensis. The sequence continues at coordinate 10,846,386 of NC_026001.2, forward strand.
AATTTTGAATGAATTTTAAAAAATAAAAAATTTTAATTTTCATTCAAATAAAAAATATCATTTTAAATTATTTTTTCCATTTTAAATTTATTTTTTCAAAAAATATCTCAAAAAAATCTTAAAAAATAAAAAATAAAAAATATCATAAAAAAATTGAGAAAGAAATGAGAAAAAAATAAAAATTATAATTTTGAATTCAAAAAAATAAAAAAATTATTTTAATTCAAATAAAAAACATCATTTCAAATTATTTTTTCCATTTCAAATTAATTTTTTTAAAAAAATATGTCAAAAAAATAAAAAATTAAAAAAAATAAAAAGTGCCATAAAAAAATAAAAATTAAAAAAAGAAAAAAATAAAAATTTTAAAAAAATAAGAAAAAAATAAAAATTATAATTTTAAATTTAAAAAAATAAAATTTTTAATTTTAATTAAAATAAAAAATATCATTTCAAATTACTTTCCCCATTTCAAATTAATTTTTTTAAAAAATATTTCAAACAAATAAAAAAATACCTAAAAAATGTCATAAAACCAAAAAATATGGTAAAAATAAAAAAAATATAATTATAATTTTAAATTATAAAAAAATTAAAATTTTAATTTGAATTCAAAAATAATAAAAGAAAAAAATGCCATAAAAAAGTAAAAAAATGAAAAAAAATAAAAATTATAAATTGAAATTTAAACAAAATAAAAATTTTAACTTAATTCAAATAAAAAATGTCATTTCAAATTACTTTCTCTAATTCAAATTATTTTTTAAAAAAAATATCTAAAAAAAGAAAAAAATTGGTGTAAAAAAATAAAAAACACCATAAAAAAAGAAAAAAGGGAAAAGAATTGAATTGAAAAAAATAAAAATTATAATTCTAATTCAAAAATAAAAATTATAAATTTGAATTTAAAAAAATAAAAATAATAATTACAATTTAAATAAAAAATATTATTTCAAATTACTAAATTAATTTAAATTTAATTTTTAAAAAATATTCCAAACAAAGGAAAAAAATACCTAAAAAAATGCCAAAAAATTAAAAATGGGAGAAAATTAAAATTATAATTTTAAATTATAAAAATTTTAATTTAAATTTTAAAAAAATGCCATAAAAAAAGTGAATAAAAGGGAAAAAATGGTAAAAAAATAAAAATTATAATTATAAATTTAAAAAAAAATTAACTTTAATTCAAATAAAAAATTATCATTTTAAATTACTATCTCCATTTTAAATTAATTTTTTTATTAAAAAATCACATAAAAATAACTAAAGAAAATTAAAAAAATAAAAAATATCATAAAAAAAAAAATAAAAAAATTTAAAAAAATACCAAAGAGAATGGCATTTTTTAAAATACCATCCCTTTTGACATTTTTGAACCATAAAACCCAAAAAAAACCCCCTTCTCTCCCTCTTCTCCAGCATTTCTCCGGTATTTTCTCCTCTCTAATGGTACGGCGGTGAGCTCCCTCCTCTCTCTTTCCTCTTCCTCTCTCTCTCCCTCTTCCTCTCTCTCTCTCTCTTTTTCTTTGGCCCGTCGGCGACAGACGGCCGGCAGCGGGCCCGTGCGCTCCCTGGTTGGTCCGCCGGTGGGTCAGATGAAAGCAGAGATAAAGACTATTGGATGGATGAGGACAGTAGCAGTAATGATGATGATGGTGAAGATGAGAATGATGATGAAGATGTTCAGCCTAATATTAATATGGGAGAACTTCAACTTCGTTTGCACGAACTCTCACAATTTTTTAATGATATAAATTTAAATGATGGTGGTTGTGTTAGTGCTAGTCGAAGATTGAACTCTGACTATCAATTTTGGGACTCCTGGATGACTGAATTTTTTAAAGATCTAATATTTGAGAGTAAAGATTATGTAAGGAAAGCTGTTGATCTTTATCACATTATGAAGTATCAGACATATAATATAGTTCAGTCGCATTCAAAATTATGGTCCGTACGATGCGCATCATCAGATAATGTTCAAAATTGTAAATGGAGGCTTCATGCTGCATTGTTGAAAAAATATGGATATTTTCAAATCATAAAATATGAGGGTCCTCACACTTGTTTGTTTACGGGGTTAAGTCGAGACCACAAACATGTCAGTGGAATGATGATTGGCACACTAGTCCGACATATTGTTGAGAAAGATCCCGGTGTTAAAGTTGAAGCTATTGTGGCAACCGTTAATGATCAATTTCAATATACAATGTCATACAGGAAAGCATGGTGTGGAAAGCAGAAGGCATTGGTTGATATTTATAGAGAATGAGAGCCGTCTTATGCTAAATTATCCTATTATATGACTGCACTTCAACATACAAATCCCAGTACAGTTGTTTCATAGAATTTTTTTCAAACTGTGAATTTCAATGTTCGAGTTTTAAATTATATTTTCTGGACTTTCAAACCATCCATCCAGGGTTTTACGCACTGCCGTCCTGTAATCAGCATTGATGGCACGCACTTGTATGGAAAGTTTAAAGATAAGATATTAATTGCAACATAAATTGATGCAGAGAATGAGATATTTTCATCAGCATATGTAATTGTAGATGAGGAGACGACTGCAAGTTGGAGTTGGTTTCTTTTCCAGTTCAGAATACATATCGTCAAAGATAGAAATGGAATATGCTTAATTTCTGACAGACATCTAGATATATTAAATACCATCGCAGATAAGTCTATTGGATGGAGTTCACCACGTGGCTATCACTGATACTGCTTAAGACATATCTGCAGTAATTTCAACACTCATTTTGAAAATGTGCAGCGGAAAAGAGCAGTATGGTAAGCAGGAAGTACTCATCAAGTTCGCAAGTTCAACTTTATCATGGGTAGGATCAGAACAGTGAATGAAGAGGCTTGGAGCTGGTTGTCTGAGATAGAAAAGGAGAAGTGGACGTTGGCACATGATGATGGCCTGTGCTATGGTGTCTTAACTATTAATTTGTCAGAAGTTTTGAACAATATTTTACGAGGAGCTAGAAATGTGTCAATTACAGCTTGTATTCCAATGACATTTTATCGTCTTGTGAAATACTTCAATACGAGGCATGCCCAAGCCTTTAGATATGTAAAGGAGAATCGAAATAATCTTTTTACTCTTCATGTTGCAATTAAGATTGCTGAAGATCAAATTAAAGCTAACCAGCACCGAGTAACAGCATTCAACCTTCAAAGAGGCATATATGAAGTACTTACGAGGAGAGCAAGCGCAGGGTTACGAGGTAGAAAAATTTTCATACTGTTACTTTAGCTGAAAAAAATATTCTTGTGGAAAGTGGAGCATGTACAAATATTCATGTTCACACGTTTTAGCCGTGTCAAAAAATTACTGTATATTTTAATGATTTTGTGGATGATGCATATACAATTACAGCATATATGAATGCTTGGAGCAGTGACTTTAATCCATTACCACATGAAGATTATTAGATGCATATACGTATGTTCAAATATATTTCTGATCATCATCGTTTGAGACCCAAACAGAAAGGTAGACCAAAATCAATAAGACTACGAAATGAGATGGATGATAGGTAAATAAGAAGTAAGAACCACTGTGGCATTTGTAAGGAGCAGGATCATGACCGCCGTCGCTGTCCTAGGATACTTCAACATACTTCAACTTCAAGCAGTGAAAGAATTAAAGGCTCTGAAGATGTATTTTCGTCATTATTTTATATATTTCTGTGAGATTGTATTTGAATATACGTGTTTAATATCCAGAGATGAACTGAATTTTGTGTTTAAGTTGTATTGTGTGACAATATTATGTTTAAAATATATTTCTCATAAAATGAATGGCTATCATATTTCTTATTTTTTAATACACTTATGATAATATCATTATTTTAGATTCATTAGCGTATTATGGCTTACGATCCGCGACATTTCAGTCCTCGAAATAGCAGTATTCTTACATTGTAGGAGCACCATCGATCACAGACTATTTTAGATGGTGGCGTAAGCATTCCAATCCTACTTACTATTTAATTTTTTTAAAAAAAATCATATACATTATCTAATTATTATATTTTATTGTAGGAGCCCAGACACCTTCGTCTACGACGATCCGATGCTGACTTCTAAAGCACAAAGGACATCCCATATAGAGTGCTGGATTATTTACGATATCTTAGATTCCATGGAGTATATTGGATTGGTCATATACAGATGGACGTTGGTCTTATTATTGCTTTGCTTTAGAGATGGCATCCAAAGACACGCACATTTCTTCTTCCATTTGGTGAGACGATCATCACTTTATAAGATGTCAGCATTCTTACTGAACTATCAGTTGATGGTGATCCAGTTATCGGAGTTGATCCCACACTTACCATTCCGGAGTGGCAGGCGTTGTGCTTGCGATTGCTAGGGTTTGAGCCCGACGTCCAATTTTTCGATAATTCACGACTCAGGATTGAGTGTTTGGATGATCGTTATCGATATTTTCATATTGCGGATGATGCACCAGAGGAGATGGACAGTAGTATGTTAGAGGTCAGGTGCTGCGGTTGTTAGGTGATGTCCTGTTACCCGATACTGAAGCAAAAATTTAGTGCAGGGGCAAAATGATAATTTTAAAACTTTTTCAAAATTACTATTTTATAGTAAAATTATTAATTAATCTCATTAATTAATACTAATTAACCCTACACTAGGATCTAAATATGATACAACAGCATCCATTTAAATTTGAAATTTAAATTTGAAACAGTAAACTTTTTACTGTACTGTGTTCAGAACATATCACCTTTTGCGGGTAGTCGATCACCGCAATCTGATCATCATCGGGGGGCTCTGATCTTCACATCATAGCCACACTAGTATCTGGCCTCTGCGGATAGTCCACACGAAGCTCCCGTCTGATCGGTTCCTCACGAATGCTAGTTCGTGATTTCACCCTTTTGATGGCTGATGTTGATCGAACTCCTTCGATCGATGTGTGCCAACTCCTCGGATGCTCTGAATCATTTACACGATTGGTTGAGAGGCTGATGGATCTCTCCCTAAAATTTGGTGGACTCACGACACTCGTGGCACACCAATCTCACTTCTCGAACCCTAGGTAAAAACCCTAGGGTACACACCGAAAATCCTGCGCCCACTTCTCTCTCCTTTTTCTCTCCTCTCGGTAAATTTTGAACACTTCAAAATTTTTTCAGAACCTCCCCACGCCCCTTATCTCTTCTTTCTTTTTTTTCCCACGCCCCCTCCCTTTCTCATTTTATAAAACATCGCAAGAGATGTTGAAAGCTTGTGAGTGGATAAGAAGAGGTGGTTGCTCACTTAAATTCAAATCAAATTTGAATTCAAGTATCAACCAATCTTATCCTTATCCATTTGTGTGAGAAAGAAGAGATGGCATGGTCTTTTTTTTTTTGTGCGTGGAGACTTTCACGAGAAACCATTTCTCGTGTGGAATATGGGGCGCACAAAAGAGGATAAGCTGGCGCATGGTTATTTGGTTATCCATTCAAATTCAAAATCCCTTTGAATTTGGATGGGTAACAAACCAAGTTAATCCAAATAATTGGTGCACAGAAATATGAGCGTGAGAGAGCTTTGTGTGGGAGAAAATTCATGAAAAAATTTCTTCTCGTGAATTCAAATGGGCGCAAGAAAGTTGGGTGGCGCAGGAAATTTAAAACAAGGTGGTTTGATTCAAATTGAGCCAACCTAATTAAAATAGGTTAAGCACAATTAAACCAGATTAAACCCAACACAATTAGGCTTAATTAGGCTCAATAAAATCCTAATCAAATCAGGAATTAACTAAACCTAACCCCTAATCAAATCAGAGACTAAGCCACCCTAGCGATTAGATCAACACTTAACCTAATCGGGTCAATCCAAACTGAATCCAATTCAATTGGACTTGATCTAAAAATAATTACTCAATCAAATTGAGTTAATTAGTGATCAAATCACTAATTAAACCTCTCATAAATATTGAGTCCAAATCCGATGGGCAATTAGGTATCAGAGACCATCGATATGAAACTCTGATCAAAGAGTTCAAATTTCAAATTCAAAATTTGAAATTCAAAATTTTGACCCCGGTGCCCAAAATGTGTGGAACTCATGATCAGAGAATCCTAATTCTCAATCATAGAGTCTCAGACACATAAGACTCATAATCAGCCATCAGATCAGAAAGGAACCTCTAATGTGTGTGACCCTGTAGGTTCGAATCTAAGTCGGTAGCACAGGAACCAATTCCTGTACTAATCGAAGTGACCATCTAGCAATAGTACCCGACAATCGGATAGGTCGAATAGTCACAATCGCAATATTCAGAACTTACGTGAATATGGCTACCGTATAATTCATCTCTTTTGACCCCTGTGTTTAGGACGACTCAGGGTTAAACTGTCAACCCTGATGAGATCATCCGAATTGTGCTCAACTCAATTAGTCCTGTGACTCCTCACTAGGACTACCCTGGCCAAAGTTTTGCTAAATTGAAACACGACTGTACACAGCTCCTAAACTGGAGTGGTTAATCTCATCTTGACACACGCACCGACAAGTCAAGTACTTGACTACATCCAGCAGCCTTCCGTCACTGAATTAGAAATTCAGATAGTCCAGTGCCTAAGTGCAGTGAATTGCTTGCAAGTCACTGTGGCGGTCTCAGGTCGGAGGGACATTTATACCCATATCCCATCGGAGCAAATCTTGACAGCAGAAATAGCTCCGGAGTCGGTCACGTTCAGTGCAGATGTACCATTACATCTCACCTGTATGCCATACCAGTGTCTCCACACTCCTTGGTTATGAGGACAACCAACCCATATCGCACACAACGACCTATGCTCGATAAATGTTGTCATCCTTGGTAACAACGTATCATTTGATCATGAACAGGTTTAAGGACTAAGCGACAAATCCTTCTTTATCGAGTCTAAATAGTCCTAAGGACTTCACCACAACACAGGAGTTCATTAGAAGATGAAACATTTGTGATGAAAAAATATCAAAATAATTTTATTTATTTATAATTCATATACTAATACAAAAGGAGCACAACCGTCAATAGGCTGACGATTGGCTTTGGGACACTATTCCCAACAATCTCCCACTTGGCCTAAAGCCAATCGGTGCAGTATCTAATACCCATCTTCGACTTGTAGTCGTTGAACTCCTTCACCGCAATGGCTTTAGTGAATGGGTTGGCCAAGTTCTCCTTCCTGTCGATCTTCTGAAGGTCGACGTCACCTCGATCCACGATCTTCCGGATGAGATGGTAGCAGTGCAGAATATGCTTCGTCCGCTGGTGCGCCTTCGGTTCCTTCGCCTGAGCAATGGCTCCAGAGCTGTCACAGTAGAGTAAAACTGGACCAACAAGGGAGGGTGCTACTCCGAGCTCGGTGATGAATTTTCTCAGCCACATCACTTCTTTGGCAGCATCTGATACAGCAATATACTCCGTCTCGCATACTGAATCAGCCACAGTGTGCTGCTTGAAACTCTTCCAGTAGACAGCCCCACCATTAAGGGTAAAAATAAATCCTGACACACTCTTGCTGTCATCGCGATTAGACTGGAAACTAGAGTCTGTAAACCCTATAAGTCTCAAGTCTGATTCACCATATACAAGCCACTGATCCTTAGTATTTCTTAAATACTTCAGGATGGTTTTAACAACCTTCCAGTGATTCTCCCCTGGATCAGATTGGTATCTACTCACTACCCCTAGTGAGTATGCCACATCTGATCGTGTACATGTCATGGCGTACATGATAGATCCCACTGCCGAAGCATATGGAATCCTACCCATACGCTCTCTCTCTTGAGGTGTTGTCGGACAATCCCTTTTCGAGAGAAAAATTTCATGGCCTATCGGTAGATAGCCTTTCTTGAAATTCTCCATACTGAATATTTTCAGTATAGTATCAATGTACGTGGACTGGGATAAGCCAAGCAACCTTTTGGATCTATCCCTATAGATCCTCATCCCTAGGATGTAGGAAGCTTCTCTCAGATCCTTCATGGAGAACTGTGACGATAGCCAAATCTTTATTCCCTGTAATGCAGGGACATCATTCTCGATTAAGAGAATGTCATCCACATACAATACAAGAAATACTACTACTGGACCATTAGCCCACTTATAAATACAGGGCTCTTCTCTGTTCTTAACGAAGCCATACGTTTTGATCGTCCTATCAAAACGTATATTCCAACTCTGAGATGCCTGCTTAAGTCTATAAATGGACCTTTGTAGCTTGCATACCTTAGACTCATCTGTGGATGTGAATCCTTCAGATTGTATCATATACACCTCTTCGTCCAGCTCAACGTTTAGAAAAGCTGTCTTCACATCCATCTATCAGATTTCAAAGTCTAGATGGACAGCTATCGTAAGCATAATCCGAATGGATTTGAGCATTGCCACAGGAGAAAATATCTCGTCATAGTTATTGAGAATAGTGTCCCAAAGCCAATCGTCAGCCTGTTGATGGTTGTGCTCTTTTTGTATTAGTACATGAATTATAAATAAATAAAAATTATTTTGATATTTTTTCATCACAAATATTTTATCTTCTATTGAACTCCTGTGTTGTGGTGAAGTCCTTAGGACTATTTAAACTCGACAAAGGAGGATTTGTCGCTTAGTCCTTAAACCTGTTCGCGACCAAATGATACGTTGTTACCAAGGATGACAATGTTTATCGAGCATAGGTCGTTGTGTGCCATATGGGCTGGTTGTCCTCATAATCAAAGAGTGTAGAGACACTGGTATGGCATACAGGTGAGATGTAATGGTACATCTGCACTGAACGTGACCGACTCCGGAGCTATTTCTGCTGTCAAGATTTACTCTGATGGGATATGGGTATAAATGTCCCTCCGACCTGAGACCGCCATGATTACTTGCAAGCAACTCACTGCACTTAGGCACTGGACTACCTGAATTTCTAATTCAGTGACGGAAGACTGCTGGGTGTAGTCAAGTACTTGACTTATCGGTGCATGTGTCAAGATGGGATTGACCACTCCAGTTTAGGAGCTGTGTACAGTCGTATTTCAATTTAGTAAAACCTTGGCCAGGGTAGTCCTAGTGAGAAGTCACAGGACTAATTGAGTTGAGCACGATTCGGATGATCTCATCAGGGTTGACAATTTAACCCTGAGTCGTCCCAAACACAGGGGTCAAAAGAGATGAATTATACGGTAACCATATTCACATAGGTTCTGAATGTTGCGATTGCAACTATTCGATCTATCCGATCGTCGGATACCATTGCTAGATGGTCACTTCGATTAGTACAGAAATTGGTTTCTGTGCTACCGGCTTAGATTCGAACCTGCGGGGTCACACACATTAGAGGTTCCTTTCTGATATGATGGCTGATTATGAGTCTTATGTGTCTGGGACTCTATGATTGAGAATTAAGATTCTCTGATCATGAGTTTCACACATTTTGGATATCGGGGTCAAAATTTTGAATTTCAAATTTTGAATTTGAAATTTGAACTCTTTGATCAGGGTTTCATATCGATGGTCTCTGATGCCTAATTGCCCATCGAATTTGGACTCAATATTTATGAGAGATTTAATTAGTGATTTGATCACTAATTAACTCAATTTGATTGAGTAATTATTTTTAGATCAAGTCTAATTGAATTGGATTCAGTTTGGATTGACCCGATTAGGTTAAGTGTTGATCTAATCGCTAAGGTGGTTTAGTCCCTGATTTGATCAGGGATTAGGCTTAGTTAATTCCCGATTTGATTAGAATTTTATTGAGCCTAATTAAGCCTAATTGTGTTAGGTTTAATCTGGTCTAATTGTGCTTAACCTATTTTAATTAGGTTGGCTCAATTTGAATCAAACCACCTTGTTTTAAATTCCCTGCGCCACCCAACTTCCTTGCGCCCATTTGAATTCACGAGAAGAAATTTTCTCGTGAATTTTCTCCCACGCAAAGCTCTCTCACGCCCATGTTTCTGTGCACCAATTATTTAGATTAACTTGGTTTGTTACCCATCCAAATTCAAAAGGGTTTTGAATTTGAATGGATAACCAAATAACCATGCGCCAGCTTATCCTCTTTTGTGCGTCCCATATTCCACACGAGAAATGGTTTCTCGTGAAAGTCTCCATGCACAAAAAAAAAGGCCACGCCATCTCTTCTTTCTCGCACAAATGAATGAGGATAAGATTGGTTGACACTTGAATTCAAATTTGATTTGAATTTAAGTGAGCAACCACCTCTTCTTATCCACTCACACGCTTTCAACATCTCTTGCGATGTTTTATAAAATGAGAAAGGGAGGGGGCGTGGGCAATAAAAGAAAGAAGAGATAAGGGGTGTGGGGAGGTTTTGGAAAAATTTTGAAGTGTTCAAAATTTATCGAGAGGAGAGAAAAAGGAGAGAGAAGTGGGTGCAGGGTTTTTGGTGTGTACCCTAGGGTTTCTACCTAGGGTTCGGGAAGTGAGATTGGTGTGCCACGAGTATCGTGAGTCCACCAAATTTCAGAGAAAGATCCATCAGCCTCTCAACCAATCGTGCAGACGATCTGGAGCGTCTGAAGAGTCGGCACATATCGATCGAAGGAGTTCGACCAACATCAGCCATCAAAAGGGTGAAATCATGAACTAGCATTCGTGAGGAGCCGATCAGACGGGAGCTTCGTGTGGATGATCCACAGAGGCCAGACACTAGTGTAGCTACGACGTGATGATCAGAGCCCTCCGACGGTGATCAGATTGCGATGATCGACTACCCGCAAAAGGTAATGTGTTCTGAACACAGTACAGTAAAAAGTTTACTGTTTCAAATTTGAATTTCAAATTTAAATGCATGCTGTTGTATCATATTTAGATCGTAGTGTAGGATTAATTAGTATTAATTAATGAGATTAATTAATAATTCTGCTGTAAAATAGTAATTTTGAAAAAGTTTTAAAATTACTATTTTGCCCCTGCACTGAATTTTCGCTTCAATAGTCTATACCATAATGTTGACGATATCCCTTGGCAACCAGACGGGCTTTATAGGTCTCCACCTTTCTGTCTGCGCCCCTCTTCTTCTTGAAGACCCACTTACACCCTATGGGTTTCACTCCTTCGGGTGAGTCAACCAATGTCCACACATCGTTGACCTTCATGGACTCCATTTCGGATTTCATGACCTCTAGCCATTTCTCAGAGTCAGGTCTCTGCATTGCATCCTTGTAGGTGATCGGATCCTCATCGTTTTCATCAAGTTCGACAGGATCGCCATCCCGAACCAAGAAACCATAGTATCTGTCCGGTTGATGTGGTACTCTACCAGACCGCCTTAAGGGTGCATAATCAATGGGCTCCGGATCTGATCTAATCAAATCCGGTTCAGGTTCAGTAACATATGTCGGTTTTTTCACCTGTCGAACTTCGTCAAGTTCGACCTTAGAGGCAACAGTTCCTTCACTAAGGAACTCTTTTTCTAAAAAGATTGCCTTAAGGCTGACAAATACCTTTTGCTCATCAGCAAGGTAGAAATAATATCCTTTGGTCTCTTTTGGGTACCCTATAAAATTACACTTATCAGACCTAGGTCCAAGCTTGTCTGTAATTAAACGTTTAACATAAGTCGGACACCCCCAAACCCTAAGGTGCGAGAGTACTAGCTTACGTCCTATCCATATCTCATATGGCGTTTTGGCTACAGACTTACTCGGAACTCTATTTAGAAGGTAACAAGCCGATTCGAGCGCATATCCCCAGAGGGAGATCGGCAGACCAGCAAACCCCATCATAGATTGAACCATGTCCAATAAGGTCCGATTCCTCCTTTCAGACACACCATTATGTTGTGGTGTTCCAGGAGGAGTCTACTGAGAGAGAATCCCATTCTCCCCTAGATACGTCAGAAACTCATTGGAAAGATATTCACCTCCTCGATCAGATCGAAGAATTTTAATACACTTTCCAGTTTATTTTTCTACCTCATTTCGGAATAGTTTGAACATTTCAAACGACTCCGACTTATGCTTCATTAAGTAGACATACCCATACCTCGATAGGTCATCTGTGAAGGTTATGAAGTAGAAATATCCACCTCTTGCACTTGAGCTCATAGGTCCACATACATCAGAATGTACCAGACCTAAGAGTTCACTGGCTCGCTCACCTTTTCCAGTAAAAGGTGACTTGATCATCTTTCCAAGAAGACAAGACTCACAGGTTGGAAGTGATTCACAATCACCAAGTTCAAGAATTTCTTCTTGAGCCAACCTGTTTATCCTGTTCTTATTGATATGACCTAGCCTACAGTGCCAAAGGTAGACTTCTGACACATTATCTATTCTAGGGCGTTTACCGAAGTTTTGAACCACATTAACAGGCTGTGATAGTAAGTAAATTTTATTATTTAATTATCCAACAAATATTGTAACACCATTCAAAATAATATTGTAAATATTTTTTTTTATTAAAAAATCATAACCATACATGGCCAAAAGGCCTATAGAAATAATATTTAATAAAAAGCTTGGACAATAGTGACATTCACTCAGAATTACATTACGAGAATTGATTACAAGACTCATGATTCCTAAAGCTAGAACTGAAACTTTGCTTCCATCTCCAACGTTCAGGAACCTCTCGCCTTCATCAAATCTCCTACTGACCTGCAGACCCTGCATCGAATTACAAATATGATAAGGGCTTCCGGTATCCAATACCCAGGCAGTAGTATCACAAATGGAAAAGTTGCAAGGAGTTATCATATAATTACCTTGCTTCTTCTTCGGCCTGTTCGGGTCCAGGGAGGCAATGTATTGAGGACAGTTCCTCTTCCAATGCCCCTGCTTCTTGCAAAAGAAGCACTCCGTCTGGCTCTGATCGGGCTTGCGCTTCTTGGTCTGACCCTGTGCAACCGTCCCAGTATGAGGCTGCACCTTCTTGTTCTTCTTCTTCTTGTTCTTCTTCCCCTTCCCAAAGGGTCGACGACGAGAAGAAGACCCTCCCACTACATTCACCGACTCCTTATGGAGCTGGTGATCCTTCTCAAAGTTCTTCAGCAACCCCAACAACCCGTGGTAGTTTACTGCAGGCTTTGTCATTCGAAAATGAGTAAGGAATGGGAGGAAGGACTTGGGCAAGGAATTAAGGATCGCATCCTTACCGAGCTGCTCGTGCAGAGGAAAATCCAATTTGCTCAGGCACTCAATCATCTCGATCATGAACAGTACATGATCAGCGACTGAGGCTCCATCCCTCATCCGAGCATTGAAAATGGCACAACTAGTTTTGTGCCTTTCAACATCATCAGGCGTGTCAAAAGAGTCGTTCGACATTTGAAGCGTCTCCTGTGGCTGGGCGTTCTCAAATCTGCGGCTGAACTCGTCATTCATTGCTGCCAACATAATATATCGGACGGTGGTGTGGTCATTGAGCCACTTCTGGTAAGTGTCTCGGATCGCCTTGCTAGCGTTCGGAGCTGGCTTCTCAAGTGCTGGATCCATTACTACATAAAGGATCCGCTCATGCTCAAGGACGATTTTCAATTTTCGATACCAGCTATCGAAATTAGGTCCCATGAGCTTGTCATTATCTAATAATGACCAGAGCGACAGGGTAGTGGCCATAGCTGTATAAAAAAAAATCAGACCTCTATTAGTACATAAATTAATACTAAAGACTTGGACTTTAGTCTAAAATTTTTCTCAATATTTTTACGAACTGGTAGTCTCAACCTCCAATTCGAGGAATTACTTTAATTTCTTAATGGGTACTAGAATCCACACAGACTACACACGAGTCCAACTTTGGTTGGTCAACCCATGTGCATCTATGGGTAGGTTCTTAACCAGTTGTTTCTCTAAACAACTTCTAGTAATTGATTTTGCCCCAGAACCTAATCAGTAGGCTTTGGCCTCCACTGAAAAGATCTGGTTATGTCCAACCATTAACATGACTTAATTTGGTGAATCAGACCAATAAATGATCAGGCCCGACTTTGACCGGCCAACCTAACCACCATCAGAAAGACTCAACCAAATTATCATATTATGAATGATAATTCCATTAGCCAATGAGCACCAGGCCTTTGGGCCTCCAATGATCATTGAACTAATGGACTCATTATCACTCACTTAATGGGAGGCATTGACTTAGTTATCATTATAACTTAATCATTTTAGGGACCTAATAATTTTTAAAGATTTTATTAAAGGATAGTAGAGAAGAAATCATCCAGCCAATTTCAATCCTCCCACTGACTTCACCAAGTCAGATTAAAAAAGGATTTAATCAAAGCTGGCATTAGGAGCACCTAAATCAGTCACACTGATTTATCTAATGACATGGGTGAGCTCTAATCACCAAGTGATCTAATCAAAATCTAACTTACCAGATTGGCCAGGTAAGTGAGATCAGTGGTGGGAATTCGCCATTAACTCGTCAATGATCAAATCAATGTGAGTAGCTCCCGCTTAAGAATCACTGGTCAAAACTGCCGAACTTACCTTAGACACCAACCGGTTCATTAGTTTTAATTTTGATCAACTTAGTAAATAGGGCTCCACCGCGTAGCCATGAATTAAGTCCATCTTGGTCTAGTTAAAGACATGGACCCATTCAACTACAACTATTGAAGTTGAGTCTAGAGTATCCTTGACCTAATCTAATTCAACTTTTGATTAGATTTGACCAATTACTCCATTTACTCCATTTTTTAAGCTAACCTTAGGTCTAACCCAATTATGGACCTAATTCATCTAACCCATTGACCCACAAGTTTATGCAATTGTCTTAAGTCTTAATTCACAATTCTAGACCTACTAGACAACACTTAATTTTTTTAATTAAATACTTGGACTGATGGGTCAGGGTTTGGCATTTCGAAAATAATTTTCAAATTTTGAAAGATTTTATTTTCTGTTCACCAAATGTGTTGACTCATTTCACAAACGGATCAGCACATTTTATAAACAGCAATCCTATTGCTCATTTCATAATAGAAAATAACTCAAAATAAATCATGAATTTTCTTTTAGATCTAATCTAACATATTAATGATAAATTTTATAATTAAGTCCTTTCACTGCTTCATCAGTATGGGATATAATTGCATCGGCACCCCTACCGCCATAGGAGACCCCATCGAATGGGAAGAGAGGGCCTTTAAACCCTACTTTTCTCCTATGACCGGACGGCCATGGCAACCAACCCAATTAGATTACTTGCTACTTGGATCAAGTATATCTAAATATATCAATTTCAAAATTTAAATTTTAAATTTTAAATTTCAAATTTCAAATTTGAGATTTCAACCAAATTTTAAATTTTGAATTTCCAATCTTTGAATTTTAAATTTTTGAATTTTGAATTTCAAATTTCAAATTTTGAATTCAAATTTTAAATTTAAAATTTCAAATAAATTTCAAATTTCAAATTTTAAATTTTAAAATTTAAATTTCAAAATTTAAATTTCAAATTTTGAATTTCAAATTTGAAACTTCTAACAAATTTCAAATTTAAAATTTAAAATTTAAAATTTTAAATTTAAACTTATAGATTACACCTTAATCTACGCATGCATATGTATATCATATTCTAGAACCATGCTCTGATACCATTTGAAGCGAAAATTCAGTGCAGGGGCAAAATAGTAATTTTAAAATTTTTTCAAAATTATTATTTTATAGCAAAATTATTAATTAATCTCATTAATTAATACTAATTAACCCTACACTAGGATCTAAATATGATACAACAGCATGCATTTAAATTTGAAATTTAAATTTGAAACAGTAAACTTTTTACTGTACTGTTTTCAAAACACATCACCTTTTGCGGGTAGTCGATCACCACAATCTGATCATCGTCGGGGGGCTCTGATCTTCACATCACAGCCATACTAGTGTCTGGCCTCTGCGGATCGTCCACATGAAGCTCCCGTCTGATCGGTTCCTCACGAATGCTAATTCGTGATTTCACCCTTTTGATGGCTGTGTTAATCGAACTCCTTCGATCGATGTGTGCCGACTCTTCAGATGCTCTGGATTATCTGTACGGTTGGTTGAGAGGCTGATGGATCTCTCTCTAAAATTTGATAGACTCACGACACTCGTGGCACACCAATCTCACTTCCCGAACCCTAGGTAGAAACCCTAGGGTACACACCAAAAACCCTGCGCCCACTTCTCTCTCCTTTTTCTCTCCTCTCGATAAATTTTAAACACTTCAAAAAATTTTCAGAACCTCCCCACGCCCCTTATCTCTTCTTTCTTTTTTTTTCCCATGCCCCCTCCCTTTCTCATTTTATAAAACATGGCAAGAGATGTTGAAAGCGTGTGAGTGGATAAGAAGAGGTGGTTGCTCACTTAAACTCAAATCAAATTTGAATTTAAGTGTCAACCAATCTTATCCTCATCCATTTGTGTGAGAAAGAAGAGATGGCGTGGTCTTTTTTTTTGTGCATGGAGACTTTCACGAGAAACCATTTCTCGTGTGGAATATGGGGCGCACAAAAGAGGATAAGCTGGCGCATGGTTATTTGGTTATCCATTCAAATTCAAAACCCCTTTGAATTTGGATGGGTAACCAACCAAGTTAATCCAAATAATTGGTGCACAGAAATATGGACATGAGAGAGCTTTGTGTGGGAAAAAATTCATGAGAAAATTTCTACTCGTGAATTCAAATGGGCGCAAGGAAGTTGGGTGGCGCAGGAAATTTAAAACAAGGTGGTTTGATTCAAATTGAGCCAACCTAATTAAAATAGGTTAAGCACAATTAGACCAGATTAAACCTAACACAATTAGTCTTAATTAGGCTCAATAAAATCCTAATCAAATCAGGAATTAACTAAACCTAATCCCTGATCAAATCAGGGACTAAGCCACCTTAGTGATTAGATCAACACTTAACCTAATCGGGTCAATCCAAACAGAATCCAATTCAATTGGACTTGATCTAAAAATAATTACTCAATCAAATTGAGTTAATTAGCGATCAAATCACTAATTAAATCTCTCATAAATATTGAGTCCAAATCTGATGGGCAATTAGGTATCAGAGACCATCGATATGAAACCCTGATCAAAGAGTTCAAATTTGAAATTCAAAATTTGAAATTCAAAATTTTAACCCCGGTACCCAAAATGTGTGGAACTCATGATCAGAGAATCTTAATTCTCAATCATAGAGTCTCAGACACATAAAGCTCATAATCAGCCATCAGATCAGAAAGGAACCTCTAATGTGTGTGACCCCGCAGGTTCGAACCTAGACCGGTAACACAGAAATCAATTCCTGTACTAATCGAAGTGACCATCTAGCAATGGTACCCGATGATCGGATAGATCGAATAGTCGCAATCGCAACATTCAGAACCTACGTGAATATGGTTACCGTATAATTCATCCCTTTTGACCCCTGTGTTTAGGATGACTCAGGGTTAAACTGTCAACCCTGATGAAATCATCCGAATCGTGCTCAACTCAATTAGTCCTGTGACTCCTCATTAGGACTACCCTGGCCAAGATTTTGCTAAATTGAAACACGACTGTACACAGCTCCTAAACTGGAGTGGTCAATCCCATCTTGACACACGTACCGATAAGTCAGGTACTTGACTACACCCAGCAGCCTTTCGTCACTGAATTAGAAATTCAGGTAGTCCAGTGCCTAAGTGCAGTTAGTTGCTTGCAAGTCACCGTGGCGGTCTCAGGTCAGAGGGATATTTATACCCATATCCCATCGGAGCAAATCTTGACAGCAGAAATAGCTCCGGAGTCGGTCATGTTCAGTGCAGATGTACCATTATATCTCACCTGTATGCCATACCAGTGTCTCCACACTCTTTGGTTATGAGGACAACCAACCCATATGGCACACAACGACCTATGCTCGATAAACGTTGTCGTCCTTGGTAACAACGTATCATTTGATCGCGAACAGGTTTAAGGACTAAGCGACAAATCCTCCTTTGTTGAGTCTAAATAGTCCTAAGGACTTCACCACAACACAGGAGTTCATTAGAAGATGAAACATTTCTGATGAAAAAATACCAAAATAATTTTTATTTATTTATAATTCATGTACTAGTACAAAAGGAGCACAACCGTCAACAGGCTGACGATTGGCTTTGGGACACTATTCTCAACAGATACTTCATCGAATAAGATGAAGTTGATATTTTTGTCATTATTAGAAGATTTAGATTTCGCTTGTAGACTCAGTTGGGACAGTGCAGTACTTGCTTGCCTGTACAGAGCTATGTGTCAGGGTTCTTATGCTGATCAGAGTGAGATTGGTGGTTATCTTGTATTATTACAAGTATGTGAATTAAAAATTTTTACTTTTAATATTCAATTATAGTTCACATTGGGTATATCATGTATATTTTTTTTGAAATTTACAGATTTGGGTATGGGACCATATGCCGACTATCAGTCCATTACGATGATAGTTGCTCGAGATGCCATCAGAGCAGCATGATCTTGATATTCCATGCAGACTAGATGGACTATTGGGATATAAGTATAAAAATATTATTTTTTTTACTTAAAACTTACTGTTTTAAATTCGATAAAATTTATTTAACATGAGTAGATTGTGAAACAGATGAAACATTGCATTCAACGTTCATCACGTATCGACGAGAGTGGCACGGATTTATAAGTGCCAGTTGGATACATTAGTTGATACATATAGATAGATAAATTTGATTTTTTTACAAATATTATTTTACAGTATTCATAATCTATTAAAATTTTAGCTTACTAATTTTTTTGTTTTAACTCTATCAGTTTTTGTGGGAGCGATATACAGATGAGATATTGGCTATATTGCCGCAGATATGTACAGTTGGATATGACATATGGGGTGCCACTTATTTATTTTGATGTGGTAGAGTGACATCTTTTCGATCGTGTCCTGCGACAGTTTGGTCAGATTCAGAGCATCCCAGAGCAGTTTGATACCAGCCAGGGACTCATCGTGTTGATTGACGAAGGAGAGCTCGTATTGACTGACGTATCAGATATGTAGAGTACATCAATATTTGAGATACACGTCGAGATCACATTGTTCATGGTGATCCCATTTTGAGAGGCCATCCATATATCGAGGACTACATGGCTTGATTTTTTAGCATTACAGTGCGAGTCATTGGACAGCCTCGGTATGTAGTTTTCGAATACGAGGGCGAGAGTTCTGCTGTACGTCTTTTGGTAAGACTACGAAAATTAGTTTATGTTGTTTGTGTTATATTTTTATTTTATATTTTACAGTATATTGACTGTTTTATTTTTATTTTGTAGACTGATTCTATGTCGGATCTTGTGTTGGACGCTCATCGTGCTTTATCTACGACTGATGAGGACGAACAGATTCGAACACTACGTGAGATAGAGAGAATAAGTTCTGAAACATTAGTGACGATTAGTATTGATCCATATAGCTGTGCGCTTTGGTATGGAGCAGTCGATGCGTCAGATATGAGATATACACCGTCACCATATGTTCCACATATGCCATCATCGCATATTCTGTAGATGTCATCACTAGATGCTACGTGGATGCAACCACCTTTTGATTCACAAATGGCAGCGCCTTCTTCTTCCTACATCCCCAGATGATATCATCGAGTATCAGTTGGCCACATGAGTATGATACTTTCTTTTCAGGCCCATCCGTGTATCCAAATGAGAAGGTTGAGCAGGTCGCTCAGTCCGTAGATGATCCGACAGTATCAGTTATTCCTGAGCAGCATGACCAGCATACCTCCTCTACTGATATAGGGGAGGAGCAATCACAGTAGGAGCAGGAGCAGCGTTGAGGACCTTCTTGAGAAGGTCCAAGTGACCATGGGTACCACGACGTCCTTGTGGGACTTAGTCTTTTTTAGATTTATACTTAATATTTTTGAAATTTTTATTGTACTATTTTTTGTACACTTGATATTTTTATTCTATTTAATATTATTAATTATTAATTTTATTTTATATTATTTAATTTCAAGTGATCGGATATTATGTTTTATGGGTATGGATACACATACTCTAACGTGTCTCAGAATATTAGGAGAGAAAAAATTCTGCTAAAAGGGCTATAAAAATTATAACATAAATAATAATAATATATCGAATAATTTAATTATATTTTTTAAAATATCTAAAAATAAGTTAAATCAGACAAGCCGGTGGGGAACCATCAAAGTTCAAGCCGATATATGAGATGAATCGGAACCATAAAAAACTAATTAATTTGAAATGGGGAAAGAAATTTGAAATGATATTTTTTATTTGAATTAAAATTAAAATTTTTATTTTTTTAAATTCAAAATATTAATTTTAATTTTTTTCTCATTTTTCTTTTTTTAAAGGTATTTTTTATTTTTTTATTTTTTAAGTTTTTTTAGAATATTTTTTTAAAAAATAATTTTGAATATAGAAAATAATTTGAAATTATGTTTTTTATTTGAATTAAAATTAAAATTTTTATTTTTTAAAATTTAAAATTATAATTTTTATTTTTTTATCATTTTTATCTTCTTTATTTAGAATATTTTTAAAAAAAATTAATTTAAAATGGGAAAAATAATTTGAAATGATGTTTTTTATTTTAATTAAAATTAAAAATTTTATTTCTTTTAAATTTAAAATTATAAATTTTATTTTTTTCCTATTTTTTAAATTTTTTACTTTTTTATGGCACTTTTTACTTTTTAAATTTTTTATTTTTTTGACATATTTTTTTAAAAAAATCGATTTGAAATGGAAAAAGTAATTTGAAATGATATTTTTTATTTACATTAAAATAAAAATTTTTATTTTTTTAAATTCAAAATTATAATTTTTATTTTTTCTCATTTCTTTCTCATTTTTCTTTTTTTAATTTTTTAAGATTTTTTTTGAGATATTTTTTTAAAAACATTAATTTTAAATGGAGAAAATAACTTAAAATAATGTTTTTTATTTGAATTAAAATTAAAATTTTTATTTTTTAAAATTCATTCAAAATTATAATTTTTATTTTTTTCTTATTTTTTTCTTCTTTTATGATATTTTTTTAGAAAAATTAATTTGAAAAGGAGATTGTAATTTGAAATAATGATTTTTATTTTAATTAAAATTAAAAATTTTATTTTCTTAAAATTTAAAATTATAATTTTATTTTTTTTCAATTCTTTTTTATCATATTTTTTATTTTTTTTACATCAATTTTTTTCACATATTTTTTTAAAAAGATAATTTGAAATGAGGATACTAATTTGAAATGATAAATTTTATTTTAATCAAAATTATAATTTTTATTTTTTATAAATTTAAAATTATAATTTTATTTTTTTTCTATTTTTTCTCTTTTTTTGGTAGAAAAAATTAAAATCGCCAAATAAAATGGTATTTTTTAAAATACTATTTCTGATGGTATTTTCAAAAATGCCATTCCAAATGGTGTTTTAAAAAACGTCATTTGATTTGGTGATTTTAATTTTTTTTCCTCATCTACGTGAAAAATGGGAGAAAAAGGTGGGTGACGTGGACATCATAAAATGTCATTCAAAATGATATTTTATCCTATTTACATCAATTTGATAAATAAATTAAAAATTAGGTTATTTTGATAAATAAATATTTTTTAAATTAATTAGGTAAAGCACTCCAATGGACTGGGCATGCATCAGCTAACATCCATACTTATTTTATAATTAAAAATTTAATATCTATATTCATATTCATCTCATATCTGTCTCATATATATATATATAATATTATATATGTATATATAATATTATTATATTTTTTAAAAAATATATATTAAGATTATATCATATCAGATACAGAACAGGATATATCATTATCCATATTCGGCTCAAATCCACTTCAAATATTTTTTTTTCTAAAACCCATATTCACTTCGAGTTTGGATCAAATAAGATTCATCCCATTCGACTCAAATTAGGTCAAATACCTAATGAATCGACTAAAATTTTCATCCATAGTCGCCTTGAAGAAAATATAAGATGGACTATCAATTTTGCCATACTGTCATATCCATCTTAAAGAAAAACCCAAACTCCTAGGATGGTTAATTCTTTAATTAAAGAAGATCAACGAAAAAGAAAAAAAATCATGCATGACATTTTTTTTTAATTTTTTATTGATATACATTATATGATTAGATAATACATAATAAATTAGTTATCTAGTAAGCTAATACAGATCTAAGCAAAATATCATGATTAGATGATACATAATAAATTAGTCATCTGGTAAACTAATACAAATCTAGACAAATTAATATATAGTTTTCAAAATATGGTATTCACTAATATACTATTGTTGTCGCAAGGCGCCAATACAAGGAGAATGTGGTTGCAGTCATCGTTTATCCGATTTAGGGCTCGATGGTCGGCAGAGATCCAAAGATGAGTGCTTGCTCTGAAAATCTGAAAAAGAAGTTCAATCATTAAAGATTTTTCGATGGAGAATCCTCTAATGCTTAAGTTAGTTGAAGCTTTGGGAACATGCAGAGAGGGAGAGAACTAGTGAGAGAGTTGATGTATTAGTTTCCTGCTTCATTTTTTCCGTATTGTGTGGTACCTAATATGTTGGTGAAGAATTATCAACATATTTATGAGATTTGATGATCTAAATGAGATCATTATCATGACCTAAGATCACTAATGATCTGAATCCTAGGATGATCTAATCCTCGGTGATCTAAGATCACTGCATTTGGTATGCCATGGTTCAACAACAAAGACCCTTGATTTCCACGAGCAATTTATTTGATATTTTATAAGAATCTAAAATCACTAACCATATAATACCACAACCATCATCATATATTCCTTAAAAACATATTTATTAATCATATAAATATATTATAATAAAATATTAATATATTTATTGATATATTAATTAATTTATTTAATAAAATATATTTATCATTCTTATAAATTATTAATCCTATAAAGATGTATTAATTATTATTATTAAATCAATATTTTTATTTATACTTAAAAGATATTATTTTTAGAATAATTATAAAAATTCTTCTGAGATTTGCATTTATTACAGTCACACTTATTAATTTCCAAAACCTATGCTTACACCCCCGAAAAGTAACAGCATTATTCAAACTATTTTAGAGATATAAAATGACCAAATTACTATCCCTAATAAATCAATAAAAAAATCCATCTGAATACCTCTTCACCGTCTTCTTCCCACTTTCCCCACTTATCTTTCTGTTTGATTCTCCCAGGATTCATCCTTACCAATTCCAAGAATAGGATTTGTCTGTAAGTGGAGATCCTCACTAAATGCCCGCTCCATCCTCCATGACCAAGACTTCAGCAACATCGTCCTCCTCGATGGTGGGCGCCGTAACTATCCCTTTGATGGCTCATCCACCATGCTCCCCCTCGATCGCCCACCAACTGGATGACGAAGCCCTAGGAGATGGACACGGTCCAGAGGTGGCCAGCTTCGTAGTAGATGGACTGTTGGAAGATGGCTGTGGAGTCAAGACGAACGGGACCATTGAAGATATGGCAGAGGGTGGCGGCATGGGAGGGGCATTGGGGAAGAGGGGCTCGACGACCTCAAGGTGGTGGAGGGAGACGAGCAGGGCCATGGGGAGTGCGGCGAGGAGGCCGAGCAGGTTACTGTAGACAGCAGTCTAGATACAATCATCTTGTAATAGAGAGTTGGGTAGTGGTAGAGGCAATGGCCTGCATGCGTTTCTCTTAGATATGAAAAAAAAATCATCATCCTATCCGCCACTGCCCTTCATTTCTATCCCTGCCATCACCCCCTGCCACTTTCTCTCCACCTCCCTCCTCTTCTACAACTGTCCAACTATGGAGGAGGAGATGAAGAGGGAAGAGGAGGAGAGAAAGAAGCCGCAACAACGACAAGGGCTACAATGGTGCCGGCGAATGGGGTAGGTTGGGAGGCTCATGGCAGGGGTCTCTGATCTGGGAGGTGGAGATGCAGCGGAAAAAAAACAAAACCTTAGGAAAAAATAGAGAAAAGCCAGGGAAAGCATTGGAAAAATCAATGAAAATAAAGGAAATACCAAAAAAGTTAAAAGGTAAGACCTTGTTCCATATAGATTCATTTTTTTTCGATCTATTTTTTCTTCTTTCTTGCTTCTTCTTCTTTCAATTGAAGGAGAGCACCTGAGAGACATCAGAGGGGTTTCTTAGGCTTCGATTGGATTTTTTTCTCAAGTCGATTTTATGCAAGTTATGGTGGTGTGAGCAAAAGAGGGCGGCAACAAGGACATTGAAAATAGTAGCACCGAGCGAGGCCTCACAATGGTCAGCGAAGGTGGCGAGGGGGTGTCGAAGAGGGTTCTAGTCTCTATTCTTGAAGATAAAAGCATTCAATATGATGAAAAAGGCGGAAAGGAGGTTCTGGTGTGCGATGCTAGTGAAGTCGGGATGGTCCTCGTCAATAATGATGCTAATGACGAAGAGTTTGTCGTCGACGCCCATCTTCTTCCCGTCTCTCGGGTCGGCAAAAAGGCTAGCGACTCTATCACACCTCTGATCTATTATTTTTTTGAATCCTTTATTTGAGGCTATTTTGATTATTTCAAAAATTATAATGACTTGGTAAATGGATCTAAGTTAATATTAACGGATTGTCTAATAGCATAGGTTATACTGTAGGGTTGACTAAAACTTTAAGAATGTAACCATAGGTTTTGAAAAATATTGGATGTACCTGTAATTTATTTTGATTAAAAAAATAAAGCAAATAGAGATAATATATTAAATAATTTTATTAATTTTAAAATTAAGATTTTAAATTCCAATAGGATCGAGATAATGATGGAACTCCGAAACCTATCCATGCAAAGAAAGAATGAAAAAAGAATAAAAGAAAAAAGAAAAGACGAAGAAAAGAAAAAAAAAGGAAGATCAAAAGAATGAAAAGAAGAAAAAAAAAGAGGAAGTATAAAAAAAAATAAAAAAAGTAAAGAAAAAATAAGGAAAAGAAAAAAATAGAAAAAAAAGAATGTAAAAAAAATGGAGGAAAGAATAAAAATTAAAAAAATTAAAAAAAATAGAGAAAAATAAAAGAAAGATGAAAGGTACCTACAAAACTCTCAACCAAAATTATTATTGGGATGAGGTGAGATAATAGAGCACCCCATTTTATTAGAATATCGCTATTCTACGAGATTTAAAATTTTGATGACAAGGAAAGAGTGAAAAAAGAAAAGTGATGGATGGGGGGGCTGAGAGGATGAGGAAGCAAATCTCAAGCAGCAGAAGATGATGACAGAGCATCAGGTTGGACAGAAATCAGGGAGCGTGAGAGAGAGAGCGCCCTTTGCCGTGGCGAGGGTTAGCGTGCCCTTAAGCCCCAACGGTCATGGTAGGTGGAGCTGAGAATTAAGGCTCCGCTCACTTGCTGCATTTTGTCTTATTGCCGATTTGACAACAAGGATAAAAAAAAAATGCAGGAAGTAAATTCTTGTTGCATCTCTAAATACATAAGCCTCGCCCCACTTGCAAGTTGCAACAATCTGATTTGGACTAGTTGCTGCAACCAGGTACACTTACGACCAGTTGCAAATATCTAATAGTCCCTTAGAGACTTACAACTAATTGGGCTAACAAAATATTGGTGTAAATTGGGTAAATTAATGCTTCTACTTCAACACATTTTACAACCAAAAACAACTTACAGATTAGGCTAGAACAATAGGGGATCCTTATTTCATTTAAACCTCCCTTGATCTGAAACCAAAGTGCAATTGGAATAATTTGTTAATCTTTACTCATTTAATTTTATCTCATGTGTTTTTTTTTTTTGGTACAGAAATGAGAGTGGAGGGGAGCGATCTGGCACATCAATCTCTCTTGGGCGTGACATAAGACTCTAACCCCCACAGAAAAATATTTGATTAGACCTGTATTCAGACCATCAGGATACGCTCCATTCGCAATCATTCGTATCCTGATATTTAATCAGAATTCGATATCCGTCTTAACTCAAATTCGAATCATTTTATTGGAAGCAAATAGTCCGTCCCGTAAGAATGCCACCTTGATGGTAACTTTATCTCATGTACTTGCTTGTTTGTTCACATAGTAATAACTTACTTGCTATAGAGAATAGAAGATAGATAGTCTTACTCATGCATGTACCTTATATGTTAAAAACCACTAGATAACTTGAGCATTGGGAAAAAAAAGGAAAAATTGTGAGAATCATTATAATCAATACATTTATGTGTTCAAAATCACCCAAAAAATTCTTCTAAGTTCAAAGCCTCGGTTAGAGTCCTCTATCCTGCCAAAAAATGCAAAGGCATGAGTCAAGTGTTCCCACGAAGTGAAACTTAGAGCTGTACCAATAAAAAAATGAAGCAGAACTTTAATTTTTTTAATAAAAAAGTGAACCTAAATTTAGCTCATCAAATTGCTCCTGGACTTCATATGTTTCATAGGCCTAGATTACATGTGTTAACCTAACCATTAGAACCAACTTATTTAAGCCAAACTTAACATAACATGGATCTATAAATCTTTACTTAGCCATGGCCAATTTTAAGTGGAATACACATCCGTACGAATTTTCTTGGACCATAGTCTTTTGTTTAATAAATAGCTAGAGATAATGTTTACTAGTCTATAGAAATGCAATTTTTCTTTTCTGAGGTTTAACAATTATACAAAATTAGTAGATCACAGAACAAGGTATGCTACATGGTGATCTTCAAGGGACCACTAATTTTTTTCCACTTAAAAAAACAAAAAAGGATTTAGAGAATTTAGAAAGATTGTGAATTCAAAGCAATGCGATAATGTTTTCCAATGCATTGCTTACCTTGCTAAATTCCTCATTTCGGTTATTATCCTTACTCAAAGGTAATTAGAAGGTCTTTGTGAGGAATAGGTCTTTAATAGGATACACATATCATATTTAACAAGATTTATTTAATCAAAAGTAACTCCAACATCTTATTTCCTTACTTAGCTTTATGTCTTTGGTCGGACTTTTGACGCGCTTTTAAGAGGGGTAGCAGAGAAGGCATGTCCAGAAGACTTAAGAAAATAAGAATGAGAGAAAGAGATGAATATAAATATTTGACAATTGGTATGAGATATTCTTAGATACTAACCCATGGTGAACTTTAATGAAAACATGCACATTGAACCCGGGGGAAAATTGAAGCCATTTCGAAGAGGATTTATAAATTTCGACAAGTGTCTTAATATACTTGGGATCTTAACCATCCCATCTTAGTTTTCTCATGATAATAATGTCATTCATATATATATATATATATATTGATGAACAGGAGATGTATAATGACATTCATATCAGTGATGATCTGAAAGTACTGTCACCAATGCACCAAATGCAAATATGAGCTACCTCAAGAAGCTATAGGCTTAATCCTCCCTGCTTAACCTTGTAATTAAGCCCAACATTACCTAACTTTAGCTCCAATTGTATGACTTCAACTCGAACCTAACCTGCTTGTAATTTAGGCTCAAGCATGAATTCTATAATAACACTCGACCTATCAAAATATGCCATGACCTTCAAAAAAGTACACTTGTAGAAAATTCAGTCCATGAAATCTAAGTAATGATAGCAACAGGACTAACAAAAAAAGTAATCTTACTTACATGAAGGAGATTATGATGTTATTTAATTCATATCCTAGGACCCGGGTTTCACAGAAAAAGCCAAATATACACCCTATCTTCTAAGCTAATCCACTCAAGACTTCTGTGACATCTTATTCCTCCAAGGCCCTCAAAGCATCATTCTAACCAAAATAAAATAAATAAATCAGGAGTGTCTCACCAGCAAGGAAGCTACCATTTCTATCTCATGCCACCCTCCTGGCATCATATGATAGCGAAATCTAGGTGAACCTCTTGAATTGATTGGCACTTAGGTTTAACTCCTACCAAAAGTTTCGTACCTAATTCACATCCTCAACAACAATCTCATGCTTTTACCAAAAAAAAAAATACAACAATCTCATGTTGAAGTAGCTAGATTAAGGGCTTGGCTTTTTTTTTTTTTTTTTCCCTCCACTAATTGATTCATCCTTTCAGCTCTTCTATTGAATTAACTGTGATCCAGATTTCATTTTCATCTTTGTAGATAGAGAAGAATAGATCTCCAATGAAATTTTTTAATGACTTCGGACGACTTTTGCACTCTTTTCCATTATAAAAAAAATCTTCTCATTGTTTACTTAAAAGAAAAGAATTTAATAGAACTGCAAAACCACCTTTTCAAGATCCAAAGCTAGTCAAGAGGGTCATCTCGTTCACACCTAGCAAAAAACTATAAAAAATTACGCACACTTGAACATGAAATAAATTTAAGTTTGTATAAACAACTAAGTACAAAATAAATATATAAAACCTACATTGTCAATCGAATTTTAAGTCCTTTGTCACGTACAAATTAGATATTATATATAAATATGTACAATTATATATAGAAAAGATGTGATTGTGCATTAAATAGCGTGCAAAATATAAATCAAATATTTTTTTCGTCCGTTTGTAACAAAAAAAAAAAAAAAAAGACCCAGAAAAAAACGAAGTACTAATCAAATAAAAGACAAATTTACAAAAGAAAGGAGAGCGTACGTAGGAAGTAACGGGGAGGAGGTTGCCGTTGCCAGATTCCCAAAAAAAAGTATCTTTTTTATGATTTAAAAAAAAAAACTCTTTTGGGAATCTGAACGCAATGTTTAGTTACCTTCCCCATGCCTCGTGATGCGTGAAACGTTGTTCGGCCTTCCACCGCTTTCTCCTCCTTCCATCTCTCTCGATAAAACCCAGTAAACCTCTCCAGAACGCCAAGGCTTCGATGGAGGAGAGGAGAGGAGAGGGGGAGAGATAAAAGAGCGACCTTTTCCTCCAGAATTCTATTTGCGTTGTCTTCTTCCCTTCTCTTCCGTCCAATCCTTCCGCTTCATCGTTCGTTTTCGAGGATTCCATTGCGGTTTGATCAGGTTATACTGCCCAAGTTCGGGCATCGATTCGTTGTTGTGGAGTTGGAGGAACCCTAGGGTCCTCCGCGCTGGTCGGGAAGAGGGAAAGGGATCGGCTTTCTTGCGGGAGGTCAGCTTTTATATCCGGTTGTTGGGTTCTTAGTGCTTGAGATTCTGCTTTGGAGTATTGGAATTTTTAAGTGTTTTTCGGATTTTCTTATGGTTTGTTGATTAGTATGGAGTATAATTCTGAACTTGTTTTTGATTAGATAGATACCATTTTCACCTGTTCTTTTGTTGCTTTTTGAGTGTGGTCCGCATGGAATTCGAGTAGGCTACTAACTAGAACAGGGATTTCAACCTTAAGTTGTTCTTTTTCCTTTTTAATCTAGTGAAATGATCATTGAGGCTAATTTTAACTGAAGTGTTGTAATTTGTAGGATTTTTGAATTTGCTGCTGTTTTTTTTTTTTTTTTAAGTTTTCAGCAGCATCCTGCCTTTGATGTAGGAGAGAAAATAACAATTTTCATTTGGTCTTGGTGATCTTTTGAGTATTCTCTGGTTAGAAATTAAATAGATAAATGAACGTGTTCAGGATAGTGAAATGATCATTGAGGCTAAGTTTAACTGAAGTGTTGGAATTTGTAGGATTTTTGAATTTTCTGCTGTTTTATTTTTTAGTTTTCAGCAGCATCCTGCATTTGATGTAGAAGAAAAAATAACAATTTTCATTTGGTCTTGGTGATCTTTTGAGTATTCTCTGGTGAGAAATTAAATAGATAAATGAACGTATTCAGGATAGTGAAATGATCATTGAGGCTAATTTTAACTGAAGTGTTGGAATTTGTAGGATTTTTGAATTTTCTGCTGTTTTTTTTTTTTAGTTTTCAGCAGCATCCTGCATTTGATGTAGAAGAGAAAATAACAATTTTCATTTGGTCTTGGTGATCTTTTGAGTATTCTCTGGTTAGAAATTAAATAGATAAATGAACGTATTCAGGATTTTGAAGCAAAGGCGGTGTTTTTGAGGGTGGGCCTTGGCGTCATGGGTGTTGAGGGTTTGGAATGCCTCCACACACGGGGTGAGGCCGTGTATGTCTAACCCTTCCCGACCCTTTGTGGCGGGAGCCTCATGCACTGGGCCACCTTTTTGTCCTTTCCAAAGCAAAGGCTAGTGTGCTGATAATAGAGGTTAAGCATAACTTTAGTTTGATATATATACTATATAGTTGTTTTAGGGGTAGATATTGATATTTAATGGATAGTGTCATTGAATTGGAAACTCTCTGCCCATTGTTTACAGGGAGATAATTTCTCATGGGAAGGATCAAAAAGAGGTGATTTTTCTGGATTCAAGGGTGTGAAAGAGTTTGGAATTGTACCAGGATTAAGATGAGGCCCAGGAAGAAGGGGGGTGAAGAGGAGGAAGAGCTCTGGGTAAACTCTTCGAGAAAGGATTGCTCGCTTAAGCTAATAAAGATTGTTTCTTGCATAGTTGTGTTCATGGCAGGGTCATTTCTAGGCTTGTCATGGGGTGTGCATTTCAATCAGCATGTATCACAGACTGATATCTTCTTTCCAACAAAGCTATACACAAACTGTGGGAAGGTTACCTTGAGCATTAAGAATTTCATTGAGCCGTGCAATTTGATGCATGTGATGACAGATGAAGAGCTTTTTTGGAGGGCTTCAATGGTATCCAAGAGGAAGGAGTATCCATTCAACAGAGTGCCAAAGGTGGCCTTCATGTTTATGACAGAAGGACCTTTGCCACTCTTGCCATTATGGGATAGGTTTTTCAAAGGTCATGAAGGGTTTTTCACAGTTTATGTGCATACATATCCAGGGTACACATTTGAGGTCCCCGAGACCTCTTTCTTCTATGATCGCCAAATTCCAAGTAAGGTACAATTCGTTACATAATTTATCTGCGTTTATTGGTATTATATATCACACATTTTGCTTGACCTGATGTTCGGAAACAGATGCTATGTTTTTAATCATCATAGAGGATGTTCTAAAGATATGGTAGTGCATCAACATTGTTGAGAGTTGCCGCATATGTCACTAGTGACAACTGTATAGTGAAGATATTTAAAAGTAGTCTCAATCAGTATTAGGGTGGAAATCAAGCAACCAAGGTTTTTTGTAATTGCAGAATAAAGTTAAAGTTCCATGCAATCTGATTTTTCTGCAAACAGATATTTACAACTAAGTTCCATATGGAACACCCCACCCACACCCACCCCCCCCCCCCCCCCCAAAAAAAAAAGATGATAGTTAGTTTGAATTCTTATAGAAATTTTACTATATGTGCTTATTTCTAAGCATCCATCTGAAAAATCTAATTATAAAGCATGTGTTGATGCATATAAAATGCTAAAAATTTAGACTGGAGATAATTTAACTTAAATATAAATTCTAAAAATATCTAAAAACAATTATTTTATAAATAAATTTTTTCCAATACAATATTTCTCATTTTTGTCTTTTGGTTTAGAAATACCATTCTCCTCTTCGCATGAAAATTTTAGGGTCCATATTCTTTTTCTGTTGCGAAATATGATTCTTCTCGCATGGTGTTTCAGAACTTGAAATTTTCTGGTACATCATTATGAGTTGGATTAGTTTTTCTGCTAGGTATCCTTAAGTCCCTTAGCTGCTTGTACTTGCTTTGCTATTCTGCCCAAGCCTTACTGAGGAAGAGTTATGGGGAGCAAAACACAAATATGCTGGTTCTAGACTTAGTTGCAATATAATGATAAAATCATTCATGATAAGTAAAAATAAAAAGTAAAGTTATTCCATTTCATTCAAGTTTAATAGCTTTTTGTGTGCTATCCCGATCATGGTTTTTGTGTCTATTCCTAGATTTGTCTCAACTCATTCTCTTATTCTCAAAATCCAAAATTGTTATAGTTCCTTCATGTATAGAAGTCTGGCATATTTTAATTCTATTAGAGAATCTTATTAAAGTTACTATAGGAATATTTTAAATCTTTAACGAGAGGGTTATTTTTGGAATTAAAAGGAACGTAAGCTGCTTTTGTATGGTTTGAGGATTTAAGGTGTTGTATGCTGCAGCCTGTCAGTATCTTTTTATGAAATAAAATTCCCAAGTAAATTTTATTTCTTATTTCTTATTTATCTTCTTAATTTTTCTTTGTGCTTAGAATTGATGTAATTATGCAGTGGTCTTCTTGGTGACAATTTTGATATGATTTGGTAACTCACCGGATTGTAGTGCTTGTATTGTTGAATTTGTAGGTCACAATATATATGCTTTCATGCACTCAGCTTTTATGATTCCCTCCAAGTTTGTCTGTTATTTTGAAGGTTGTTAAAACTAGTAAACAAACATTGCACTGAGTATATTCGAAAAGGACTATCGGACTTAAACCTCATTTCAAGTAATAATCATTGTGATGCTTTCTGCTGGCTTGGAGGAAATGGAAGCAAGAAGAGTAATTCTGTTATTTTCTTCCAACTGTCATTCTTTTCTTTGAGAAATCGCACCCACCTTTTGCTGCGAATCCTTGACCAATCTTAACCGTATAGGTTGTCCATGATCTGTACCACTGAAGCAGGGATCATTATTTCTATCCTTATCTTAGCCTGTTTCTTCTTTCTCACTCTTATTCCAGCTGCCTTGTTGGACTATTAACAATGCAAAAATATCTCCTGTAGTCTTCCCTTGTTCGCATTCTTGGTCTTGGATTCCAATATCTGGTCCTTGAGTGAAATTTATCTACATCAATATACTTCCATGGGGATCGCTTGCATGTTTTCTAGGTAAGAAATGTGAGTTGATCTTTAACAAGACATTTAATTAGTTGATTTATGAAGAGGAACCACTACCACATTTAGGTGAAGAACAGACAATCCTCTAGTTAGAGGTCCTGATACATTAAATTATAGTGCATTTACACAATTCAAATAAGACATTTATACTACACAAGCAGTTGATGAACATCCATAACTGTAAATCTAGTCAAGGACCGAAGTATTAGTTCATGCTTTCCACATTGTATGGCACTGAAATAAAGGATTCATCCTGCCTGGACTACTTTAGATTTATTACATCATTAGCTGGTTGGGGGCTGGGAACCCCCTTCCTGTTATTCAAAAAAGAGTTATGCTACTTATTCTGTTGGTGCAAGAAGATATAAGGGGTGCAGATTTCATGTGATGGTACAAGCTCATTTCGTATAACATTGGCTTGCAATCCAGACTGTATTGTTTTTATGCTTGAATTAATAGGCACTTATCTAATTTCATGTCTTCATGGTAGTTTGCTTGTCAACTTCTTCAAATTAGAATGGTGTGTTTATTTTAGGATCTATATATCTCCAATTAACATAGGCCTTAGTATCATTTTGTGTTCTGAATTCATTTAGATGAGTCATAATTATGTTTTGACTGTTGGACATGCCTTTCTTCCTGTCAACTTTTTAAATTATTATGAAATAGCATTTTAGAATGCTTATAAAAGTAAAAGGTTTGGCTGTTTGGCATGGTAAAACACATGAAAAACACGCTAATTAAGAAATTGATAGTTTTGTTAAGCACAACTTGTCATTACTTGCATGGAAATAACCCAGCAGCATAGTTAGCTATTCATATGAAATTGTTTGCTTAGACAGTCTTAGCTGCACTCGAATTCCCTTTAGTGGCATGAGCAGCGGCATTAGGTTACTAAAGTGTTTCTTTGATTAATTTCAGAAAATGTGATTTTTTTTTTTCCTCTCTAAATAGGCACTCCTCATAAAGTTAAGTTTGTAGATTTCTGCAACTTTCTTGCTTTTTAGTCTTTTCAGAAGGATGTTTCCTTCACAGATTTTATCCAAGATCGAATGAATATCAGAAACTTGATGCTGCATGTCAGACTTGCAAATAATTGTGAATTTAACATGACCAAGTCTTGGTTGACTTGAAGTATTTTCCTTTGTGAAGATAACTCATCTGACTTGTGTTTCTATTTGCTGTTGTGATGCAGAAGACCAAACAAGCCTTAATATCAACAGTAGATGCGGAAAAGCGTCTCTTGGCCAATGCTCTGCTGGACTTCTCCAATGAGCGATTTGTTCTGCTTTCTGAGAGTTGCATTCCAGTCTTTAATTTCCCTACCGTCTACAAGTACCTCATTGACTCTGCCTACAGCTTTGTGCAGTCTTATGATGAAAACTCGAACCAAGGCCTCCGATATTATAACAGCCGCATGGCCCCTGATATCAAGCTTTCCCAATGGAGAAAAGGCTCTCGGTGGTTTGAAATCCAGCGCTTATTGGCAGTTGATATAGTTGCAGACAAGAAGTACTACTCTTTTTTCAGGAAATATTGTAAAACCGGTTGCTTCCCTGATGAGTTCTACATCCCTACCTACTTGAACATGTTCCACGGGTTATCAAATGCGAACAGGACTGTGACTTGGGCTGGCTGGTCAAGGGGAGGTCATCACCCTGCAACTTATGGCCGTGAAGACATCACAGAGAGCTTGATTCAATCTATCAGAAATAATGGCATCATCTGTACATACAACTCCAAACCAAGTTCTGTCTGTTTCCTTTTTGCAATGAAGTTTTCTCCTGATGCATTGGAACCCCTACTCAACCTCACTTCAACGGTCATGAAATTTTAAATTCTTTTTCTAGACCTCTCCTTCTGCTTACCCCTACTCAACTTTCTTATTCATACATACTTACCTCGTGTATTTGGAGCTTTGGAGCATGTATTTTATGATACTAAGAGCTCGAGTTGAAAGGTCGGTTTGTCCAATAGTTACTTAGGATCGATGGATCGCAAAACATGAAGCATCTCTAATTTTCTTTTCTCAAGTTTTAGCTTTATGAGAAATATGTGTTCAAAGAGGAATTTGAAATTCTGCAGCAGAACATAGTTATACACTAGTTTAGTGAATACAAACTCGTCTATTAGGTCATTGTACAGTCATCCATGTTAAGCAAATCCTATCGCTTCAGTTCTCTTAGTATATCTGTACAAGTTGGAATAGTTATTCTTGAGAAACAGATTAAGTTGTTCATGCATGGGTGGTAGGCCAAGGGAGCCAACACCATGTCCTACTTGGTCGAGTTCTTGATTAGAATGGTGCAGAATTCTCAACTTACAAGGCTGTGAGATACTGATATCTTGAAGTACTTGATGACCCAAGACCAAGGGTTATGTTCTAATTTTAGTGATCCGAAAGGAGATGATTCTTTCTATTGGGAACCTGTAGCTTGCATGGGCTTAAGGCCTGACCAAGGAATCAGACCACGGAGTTCAATCTGAGGACCATTGACTATGGAAAAAGCTACTTTAAATGTGTGAAAACAATCTGAGAAAGAGAAATGAAGAGAGAATGGTGAGCTGTACTACTTCTAAGGTGTGCATTTGGGTATGTTTTTGTTTTTTAAGAGAGAGAGTGAGAGAGAGGTCCTTTCCACTTCATGAAAAAAAATGATGAAAATACAAACAATCTGCTCAAGATGCTTGGAGCAGATAAAAAACAGAGAACGAGTTGCACTTGGGTTTTTAAGTCACTTGCTGCCAATGATGAGTTGGGGATGTTTCCTATCAAATTCTATGAGACGAAAACACTGAAATTTATCGCCGAAAAACGTTATCCAATTTATTTCATCAGTTCGTGGGATCATTTTTTTTGTCATCTATTAACAAATACAATCTTATTCGCTTGATCAATTATTGGCTCACAACTGAAGCTGATCACGCCCTTTACTGTGTCCTGCAGGGAAGTTAGCAGTAGGACGAAATGGAGGTTGAAGACATAAGGTAGCCTTTGGTCCCCCATGGCTCTGTGCTAGAAATAAGTTGTGTTACTTGTCTCGCTTTCTTGCTCTAACCACCAGGAACTTCTCCTTCCACAATTGTTCTTGGATCTAAAATTCCATGCCCAGCTATCTACTTCACAAGCTGACCTGCAAGTTTAATTGGCTATTATTAGCTTAAGCTGGAGGTCCTTTAGAAATCATGCAGGCATCTGTCTGTAGGCATTTTGATTGTTCATCAATTTGATATTTTTGACACATTGGATCATTGTTAAGTAATAGCCATTACAGCAGTCCTGGAGGTTCTTAGTTATGTTTCATTTTTTTTTTTTTTTTGCTTTAGAAATTCGAACTGGAGAAATATGAGATGAAACATTAAACTATCTGATCCACTCTCCTTCCAAGAATCAAGATAAATAGAAATGATGCAGGAACTTCTGTCTTCCAGACCCTCAAGACTAGCAGGTGGACACTCACCAGGAATGGTGTTTTCGATGTGGACTCCTTTACAGGTTCATTGACAAGGGAGATTGCTCTATCCTTACTACAGAGCTGTTTGGAAGGTTGCTGTGCCAGATAAAGTTAAGACTTTTCACCAAAAAAATAGAGTACACAGAGAAGAAATTCTTGCTAAAAAGGGCTAGTTGGTGAGCAGTGGATGTCCATATGTAGGGCTAGCTCAGAAACTGAGAGATCTTTTCATTATGTGCCCCTATTATGTTTGTAGAAAATGGTAGACAATGATAAGAAGCTGTGATACTCTCTCGACCATTTGATGACGTTTGACTCTAAGGGTTTCTTCCACAATTTCGTGGGAAAGAAAGGTAAAGGAAAGAAAGAAAAAGGATGAGAAAAAGGAGGGAAAGGAAGATAAAATTAAAAA
Source organism: Elaeis guineensis (assembly GCF_000442705.2). Taxonomy (NCBI): domain Eukaryota; kingdom Viridiplantae; phylum Streptophyta; class Magnoliopsida; order Arecales; family Arecaceae; genus Elaeis; species Elaeis guineensis. The sequence goes on from NC_026001.2 coordinate 10,883,002, forward strand.
TCATGTTTCATAATAAAAAATAAAATGAAAAGAAAAAGAGAGGTAAAATTAAAAATTATATTTTGTTAGATGGGGAAAAAAAAAAAAAAAAAAAGAAGAAATTAGATTTAAAAAATATATAAATTTATCATTATATATATATATATATATATATATATATATATATATATATATATATATATATATATATATGAGGAAATCTCTTCCTTTTAAAATTTATCGATTTGGTGGGATTGAAAAATGGAGTTTGAAGGGTTTCGTGGAAATCCTCCAAAATTTTTTCCTTCACTTAAAAATTTTGTGGAACATGGAAGATTTCTTGAGAACTCTTCCTTTCCCTCTTTTTTCTGTCAAAATCCTTATGTGGAACACAATGTGATTGACTGTGGAGCATTCCACTTGCTCCATCATCATCTATATATATATTTTTATAACTATCCATCTTTGTATACACATTGTTGATTCATAAATCGGTGGAAATGATTTATTTTTTTCATTTTTTTTAAAAAAAATAAAAATATAACAACTTTTGTTTCGTAATTTCACCATCCATCCTTCTAAAAAAATTAGTAGCTTAGTAGCCAATTCTTTTGAAACTATATTACGAAATTTGCAGCAGTTGCTTGAACTCAATTTTTGAATATTTTATATTTTGACTATTATATTTATAAAAAAATGATATAATATATCTAATTTATCAAAAAATAAACCTTCTTAAACTTCAAACTCTCGTGTCAGCTCAAAATAAAAGAAATTGTTATACAAATAACGACATAATGAATTAACCAAATATTGCAACAATCGAATAACTATTTTTGTCATTTTCTTTTGTATGTTTCCAGTGCCCGTAACTCTTTGTACGTTATAATAGCCATTTTCCAAAATAAAAATGCTGAGCCGAACGAAGCCTCGAGGTCGTCCGTGGATTACCCTTTACCCCACGTAGCCCTTTGCCCGAGTGCCATCTTTAGACCGTTCAATCGTAATCGGACGGTTTCGACTGCAAGTGCGATGACCAGGAATCAGACGTTCAGGATTTAATCAGGATGTTGGACATCGAAGACGTCAACAAGATTAAGCTTTGCTCCCCTACGGCGCATGTTAGGGTTTGGCCTTTCTCCAAATCCTTCTCCCTCTTCCGCTCCACGGATCTATACTCTCCTCTCTCTCTCTCTCTCCCGCCCCCCTCCCCTCCCTCCCTCTCTCCCTCTCTTGGGGGCTAGTTTGGCAATTCACGGAGTGGATTGGAGAAATGTGGTGAATTTTTGGATCAAATTTGGTATGAGATATACTGTCTGAAATCCCAACGCTCAAATGTGGTGATTTTTAACTTTTGATTCTATCTTGAGTTACTTTGGTTTAGATCAGTGATCAAGAGACTATTCTTTTGACTAATTATCCGTATGCTTACTTTCAGTAGGCGATTTCGTTTCTTTTCTCGTATTTTAATCTTTCCTGCTACCCAAATCTGATCTTTTTTTTAAAAAAAAAAAATTTCCCAAATGGTGTCTTCTCTATCCGAAATTTTAAATGGGTGGGGTGTCGGCGTGCAATTTCCAGTCAGTTTCCCAACGATTTAAACCAAAAAACCTTTTCTTTATTTTTTTTCAGGAGATAGATCGTCCATAACGGTTGAATTCAGCGATTCCTCTATTCAATGTTAGTTTGATTATCTTTTTATTACCGTAATTGGTTTTCCTGTTCTTATTTATATGATAGATTGCCGTGCTTTTGTTGAGTTCAGCTTGAAAAGAAGGCTTCTTTCTTTAAAATTTGAAATCTCTCCTCTGAGCTATTAAGGATCTGCATTTTTTTTTTCCCTTGTGAATTTGATGTGAAAGTTATATTCGAAAGAAAGTTTCAGCTTAAAAGAAGTTGAATTGTCAATATAATTCTCGGATTTAATGGAGCATATTACTTGTGGTCGAATTAGTTTTTGACCTCGCATTGCGATTTATGAGCATATTCTCTGTTGTGAGTAATGCTACTGATGTTTAAGATTCAATGTCCTTTGAGTATTCACTCTACCTGATGATTGATTTTTGCTTTGTACAATATCAAACTTAATTTCTCAATGTGTTGTATTTCCACTTTGTTGATGAGTCTAAGTTGGTTACAGTTAACTACCATAATGTAATTGCAAAATGGCTAAAAGGGATCGAGTACAAAATATGTATGATCAAAATTTACTTTTTACAAAATTTACCTTATTGAAATAGACAGGATATGCTAAACTTAGTTCCAGATAAGTTGTACCAGTTCCTCTTTGTGTTCTTCTCTGTTCTGTAGAAAGAACAGAATCTTTTCGTGCATATGCTATCATGTTATTGTTTCCTTAATTGAACCTATTGATTTCATTTACTGTTACAAATGCTGAGTAATTTAATTTATTTTAGTTTTAGGCTGATGATGGGGTTACAAGTAGAGAACATCATGTTGCAATTTGTAGGGTATCTGAGCCTCGCATCACTTGATTTTCGGAACTTGGAATCTGTAGCAACCATCACCAGCTTTGCTCTCCCAATGATCTCATGAGAGTAAGTTCCCAAACTTTGTTGCACTATTCTTTATATGCTTGCTTTTGCTAACTTGGCTTGCAAGTGCCCATAATTTGTCTGTCATGTGGAGGAATGGTATCGATCGCTTGCCCAGTCCCATTGCTCAATGCACCAGCTTGTAAGTGGGCTGTGACGGCATACTTGCTCGGTATTTATTATTTCTTAAGATATTTGTTAACAAAAATGGGCCCTTTACCAATTGACTAGTGAATTCATGTTACTTGGTGATCTGGTTCATTGGGAAGCGCAGTATACCATGAATTTTTTTATGGCTTAAGTGGAAAATGCTAACATATTCTGTTTTAGTTGCTAAACAATCTTGATTAGTCATTTTAGATCAAGCCTCAATCAGCTAAAAATTTGAAATATTTTTGCTCAGTATTGATTTATTTGGGTCAATTTCTTCTAGCTGTGGAATGAATGGCTAATTATTTCTTTTGATATAATTCCCATAGCTATTACTAAATCGTTATTTTGCAAACATGTTCTGAAATTTAAAGTGAAATATCATTTAGTGTGCAGAAATCATCACCTTCAGCTTGCTAGTTGGCACTGCAATGTTTATTTTTTCTCAGGTTGCAATAGGAGTGTAGATATATTTCTAATGGAGGTTTCTTTTTAAGATATCTGCGAGGATAAGATGCTTTGCATGCTTTAAAGTAATATTCATGACCTATGATGCCTTGTTGGAGTTCCTAGGTATCTGAGCAATTGCTTGAAATTGATCCTTCATTTGTAATAGAAATATTAAACTCATTTTCACTCATTAGCATGATTATATTTATATTTATTATATGGCATTTGAAGAAAACAATCGAATTCAAATTTGCACAAAAAATTGAAACAATGTTGAGTTTAAATGGCATTTAAGACCCATCTGGTGGATTCAAAGTTTGGTGCTTGGGTGCAATGGTAAGGTTGCTCCACTGTGACTTGGGTGTTACAGGTTAGAAACATGGAGACAAACTCTTTGCATGGTAGGTGGGATGGTGAGGCTGTATACACTTGACCTTCTCCAGACCCTACTGGCGAGAGCCTCATGCAATGAGATGCCCTTTTCTTTTGGTGGATTCTTTGTAAAATGGTTCCAGGACTTGAAATTTCTGTTTTTTTTTTTTCTTCTTTTTTATGTCTGCATCTGTGCTTATGCATGTGATATACTTTTTCTAAATAGAGGAAGAAACATGAGAGTCAAAAAGCTAAGTGAGAACCAGCTATGAAGATGAACTATGTGGAAGAACAGCTGTGCGTGGCCAGACCAGCTAATATAAGACATGTGCGAGTCTAAGGATTGTGATGAAGGTTTTGACCATTTGAATGACATAAATACAAAAGTTGCTTGATGAGCTAATAAAGTTGCAGAAGATCCTAGAAGTTCTGATACTTTGGCACTGCTGACCACTAGACTCCAAAATCTTAAGCTGATAGGAGGATGGGTCTCTACATATTTAATGCCACCTAAAGTCTTTTGCTTATCTAGGACTATCCTGCTCTCCAACAGGTTGTAACATGATTAGGTCAAGATTTTAGATCAGAAGTTCTAATTTACAAATGTTGGACTTAGGAAGATTTAGAGGCTTTTGAAGCCTCGCCATGTGTATTGGATAACCCATGAGTTGATTTTGAGCCATCAATGTTGCCCCCATACTACAGCCATTAATCGCTACATGCATGGTCACCAACAGATGGAATGATTGCTTGTGCTAGCTATTTGAATGTTCAGATTGAGATATAGTTCGGAGTAGTATGTCGCTATGATATCAAATACAAGTATACAAGCAACAGAGCAAGGCCACATTGTGATAATGTCCCAAAAGTTAGGAAAGTTTGCTGAAAATGGAGATTCTGAAGAGCTAAAAGCGGTAAAGAACATAAAAGGATCATGCAAGAAGGCTTGCAAAGATGAAGAAACGATGGTGGGGTTATAGAGATGGCCTCTTGGAAACAATGACTGAGTGGAAACACTATGAAGGGCTAAACACTATGGGAGGGGTAAATAGGCTTCGCCTTTTATCTGACAGAGGAGAAAGAATGATTAAAACATTAATTACCATAAGAAGAAATACAATTCCAAATTAGCCATCTGCAGATACCCATGATAAAATACTCTCATTATTCTGGGTGGAATTTAGGCTTTATTGTCACAAGGGGAAGGCAGAAACTACTGTCTCTTTCAATTTCATCCCTTGGATGATGATCTTCTGCACACTACTTATTATGTCTGCGAAGTGGGCTATATTTGTTGGATTCTGCCGGTGTTCTAGTGTTAAAAACATGGTGTTGGACTGGCTACAAGGTGATAATTAAAACTTTCTGATAGTCAGCTAGTAATAGGAGACTCCATCATGCTCCAGTCTATCATCCTATGAAGGTACTGATGCAGATTGGTTGATGGTAGCTGTATCAAGTGATAGATATGGGCGACAGATGTACATATCTTGCATTTAAGACTCCAAGATCTGGTTTGGGGTGATGCTCACAGTGAAGTGACACCATGGAAATTGTGGAGCAAATTTTGGAGTGATAGCTACTGCAATAATCTTTGCTAGAAGCAAATTGGCATTGCATAGACATACAATATAAGCAAAAAGGAAATGCATGAAATGTTAATTATGAGCACATGATTTGCAAGCTCTATTTCTTAAATATTACTTTTGAACTTTGTCATTGGCTCACTGAGTATCATCTTAGATTACATTTGCTCATATATGCCTGATGGCCTGGTATGGTGATTCTGCAGGGGTGTCGTGTATGCAGTTCTGGTTTGGTCAACCATACCTATGTTGATTTATAACATGTAATAGATACATTCCTTGAAATATTGAAGTTCATCCAGTATGATCATCCTAACCCAGAAACAGAGATCTTTCTTCTATCACTTAAATGCTATTCTCTCATAAGAAAAAACAATTTTTCCTCTTGTATTTGTTTCTTCAAAGTTGTTAATATTGAGGAACTTGTTCTTCTTTTCTTTCCTTTTCTTTTTTATTTAAATTTTTAATTCTTGGTTTGCCTTTCTATTCCCTTTTCTCCTGTCTAGTTTTGCATGGCATGATATGTGACAGAAGATTTATACACTTTGCCATGGGCAGGGTTTTCTTCCCGGCTATTGTTCTGATGCAAAAGTAATATCTATAGAAGCTAGAGCGATGTTAGATGTTTATGATGATCCCTCAGAGCAGAGGTCCTTGTCTTTGGATGACACTAGCAGTGCTGAAGAATCACCAGATGACACTAGGCTTTCATTAGAAACCTCCATTGATGCGATTCCTTATATTGGCCAAAGATTTGTTACTCATGATGCGGCATATGAGTTTTACAGTGAATATGCAAAGCGATGTGGTTTCTCAATTCGTCGCCATCGAACAGAAGGAAAAGATGGAATAGGGAAGGGACTCACAAGGCGGTATTTTGTATGTCATCGTGCTGGCAATACTCCTACGAAAGCATCAAATGACAATAAACCACAGAGAAATCGGAAATCTTCTCGATGTGGGTGTCAAGCATACATGCGCATCAGCAAAAGCACAGACATTGGGGTAACTGAGTGGCGAGTTACAGGCTTTTCTGACCATCACAATCATGAACTCTTGGAGCCTAATCAAGTGCGCTTCCTTCCAGCCTATCGCACTATCTCGGATGCTGATAAAAACCGCATCTTGATGTTTGCAAAGAGCGGCATTTCCGTACAGCAAATGATGAGATTAATGGAGCTAGAGAAGTGTGTTGAACCTGGATATTTGCCTTTCACAGAGAAAGATGTGAGGAATCTCATACAATCATTTAAGAAGGTGGACCAAGATGAGGAGAGCATTGACCTTCTTAAAATGTGCAGGAACATAAAGGAAAAAGATCCCAATTTCAAATATGATTTCACTATAGATGCCAATAACAGGCTAGAGAATATTGCTTGGTCATATTCCTCATCTGTCCAGTCATATGAGATTTTTGGAGATGCAGTTGTATTTGATACAACACACAGGTTAACTGCTTTTGACATGCCACTTGGGATCTGGGTTGGCATGAATAACTATGGAATGCCCTGTTTCCATGGCTGTGTTCTTTTACGGGAGGAGAATGTACGGTCCTTTTCATGGGCATTGAAGGTAAAACTTCAAAAAGCCCTTAAGCCTCTAAAAGTTCTGACTTTTCTTTTCTTTCTTTTTTTTTTTCATACTCTAAATTTGTGGTACATGACAGGTGTTTTTAAGCTTCATGAATGGAAAGGCTCCACAAACAATTTTGACTGACCAAAATATGTGCCTCAAAGAAGCAATAGCTATCGAAATGCCAAGCACAAAACATGCGCTCTGTATATGGCTTATTGTCGCAAAGTTCCCATCTTGGTTTAATGCAGTTCTTGGAGAACGGTATAATGAATGGAAAGCTGAGTTCTATAGACTCTATAATTTGGAAAGCATAGATGACTTTGAGCTTGGATGGAGGGAGATGGTCAACTCTTTTGGGCTTCATACAAATAGACACATTACCAATTTGTTTGCGTTTCGGTCGCTATGGGCACTGCCATATTTGAGAAATCATTTCTTTGCAGGAATGACTACAACAGGCCTATCAAAGTCGATTAATGCCTTCATTCAGCGGTTCTTGAGTGCACAGACCCGTCTTGCTCATTTCATAGAGCAAGTATGTCGTGGAGATTGTTTATTCAAATTCCTAGCTTACATCCATAACAATGATTGCTCAAAATACTAGTTTTTCTTTCTTATGAACTTGTTTTTTATACATAGGCGTAAGGCACTCCTAGATATAGTTCAAGAAGAGATTATTTGATAAATACTTTCATGACTTAAGATTAATATTTGAGAAGGTCTACAGATTTCTTTTCTTTCTTAAGTTCTTTTTCTTTTTGAACTCCATATTTCCTCTATTTTAATCCTAAAACCAAGATTTTGAAAATGTTGAAATTTCATGTTTCTTTGGCAAGCAATTTGCTCAAATACAGTGAATGATTTTGTTGTCACTCTGTATAGGTTGCTGTAGCTGTTGATTTTAGAGACCAGGCTGGGGAGCATCAAACCATGCAACAAAATTTACAGAACATCTGCCTCAAAACAGGTGCTCCAATGGAAGCTCATGCAGCTGCTGTCCTCACGCCCTATGCATTCTGTAAGCTCCAAGATGAGCTTGTCATGGCTGCCCACTATGCCTCATTTCAAATCGAAGAAGGCTGTTTTCTTGTTAGACACCATACTAAGATGGATGGGGGCCGGAAGGTGATTTGGATACCTCGGGAGGAACTGCTCTCTTGTAGCTGTCATATGTTTGAGTTTTCAGGAATTCTCTGTAGGCATGCTCTACGAGTGCTTTCAACACTCAACTGCTTTCAGATTCCAGATCGGTATCTGCCCATCCGTTGGCGTCGAGTTAACTCATTGCCTTCAAAGCTAGTGCAAGCAGCTGCTGCAAGTGAGAAGACTGAGCGGGTGCAGGCTCTGCAATCTATGGTCTCGGTTCTTATATCAGAAGCAGCCAAATCAAAAGAACGGATGGATATGGCATCCAAGGAGATCTCTATTCTATTATCCCGCATAAGAGAGCAACCCATTTCACTGCATGGTTCAAGAGACTGTGTTCATAGGAGTTGACGAATCTACTCTTGCTAGAACTCATGTTGGCTGAAAAATAGAAAAAACAGTGCAAGTTGATATGGAAGATGGTTTGGCTTTTGTTACAAGAACAGGGAACTGCAGGAGCGAGAATACAGTCGGTCTTTGTTTGCTGACAAACACACCGGAGAGCTGGGCGTTTTGTCAATTATAATCAGCATCTTTCACCAATTGTGGAACTTTATACTGTACATTGCTATGCAGTTTTGTGGTCTTTAAATTTGCAATGCAATGTTTTATCTGGCACAACACTTACAGAATATCACTGCTTTATGCCATAAGTTAAATTATATACAAAACTTACAGAATATCAGTGTTCTAGGCCATCAGTTAAATTATATGAAAGTCATATCCAATTCTTCATTGTTTGGTGCCACCAATCATCTTATTACCTCATGCTGTAAAATTGTGAGTAGAAATTTAGAATCGGCCAGCTTTCTTCTGAACATTTTCAGATGTTTCAGGTCATATGCATTGACTGTTTTCATATGCAATATTTTCAGTGGTGATTCCTCATATTGGTTGGTAAAGTCGCATTGTATAAGATTTTCCTTTGTTGTAATGAGAGGCATTACCTGTTTTGTCAACTTTTTATCAAGAGAAGGATTGGAAAATAGCTTTTCCAGGTCATTTCAGGTGCATGTTCCCATTTATCAGGTTCACTGACTTCGCAGTTATTCTGTCAGCATGCTATGTGAAACAGCTTTGCCTCTAGATTGCCTGCGGCAAGATTTTATTCTGAGATGCCCGTATGAATTATCTAATATCAGATTACAAGATGGTGAGGCATTTGGGGTTCAAAAAATCTATTACAGCATTGGTGGTTTCGTGTGGTAATAGAGCAAAGCTAGACGATACATAGGCTCTACTAGAAAATAAAGACAATGGATAGGAAAAGTTGCTAAACAGCATCTAAACAAGAAAACCCAGAAAACATGTGGATAGCTCTGTAAGTTAATTATTATTGCAAGACAAGATATGAATGAAAGAACCTGCAAGCTGGATTATATTGGGTTCATGGAACAGTTAACGCAGCCTTATCTTTTCATCAAATAGAAATAGGGTCTAACATCGAAGAACTAATTCTTTTTGCGGCTTACGTAAATGTCACTATTATTATTATTTTTTCATGAAATTTGTCTTATAGAGCAGTCCACCAAACATTTTCCTATTACCTTTAACAAATATCCACGGGTTGTTCTATTGTCACAAAGAAGTCCCACTAGGGCACCGTGCATTCAATTACATGTTTTACATTTGCTTCTATTTTTAGAAGGCGTCGATCCTCACCTTTTACCTTACATTTACTCCATCCTTCGAGCACCGACTCTAATAGGGTCAAACCCTCGCTCCTTTGATGGTGGCATGATACCATCTCAGTAATAATTCATTTAGAGGATGGTATAATGTATCTCGTATATTTAAATTGTATTGTATATAAAGCAACATCAGCCGTCTTAGCTCAGCCGGTAGAGCGCATGGCTTTTAACCATGTGGTCGTGGGTTCGATTCCCACAGACGGCGCGTTAATAAGGGTATATGTAATTTCTCATTTATTTTATTCTTCTAATAAAAATCAAAATATAAAACGATTTTAATCTTCTAATAAAAATCAAAATGAATGATTTAAAACGTTTACTTCCGTTTCAAGTGCAATACCACATTTTCTATTTTGGACCTGTGGGCAAATGGATTTAAAGATGATACATCAACCAATTCATAATTCATGGATGCAATTTTTTTCTCGTTTTCATATCAATGCAAATTATAGGGCTATTACATCATAGCATGATGTTTGTCTCCACAAAATGCTGTCAAGCCTTAGTGATACATCTTTCTCAAGGAGGAGAAGAAGAAGCAAGCTATTATGCCCAAGCTCCATAATAAATCTCCTCATGAAATCACCTCAAAATTTGACACCAATGGAGATTTGACTTTATACTAATGTTGGATATGACTTAGCTCCTAATATGTTTACCGTGGTCACCATACATTCAGTTGCACTTTGAGACCATCTGATTTGAAAATCAAGAACTAAAAGTTCTGTCATTTCTAAATTCAATATGACGTGAGGACACAGGCCAGCCAGCTATCCCATGCATTTGGATGACTGTCATGTATCATTTATTGATTAAGCTCACCTCCTAGGTTTAACTGAAACACTTCATCCATTTTCTGTAAGAACAAGCTTATGAAAGCATTAAACATGTTGAATTCTCTCGCAATGGATTTAGACAGGCATTTAGAAAAGAGGAAAAGAAACGCTGAAGGGCACAGAGAGGAGAACAAAACAGCAGTGAAGCAGAACTGTATCTCTCCAAAAAATTATGCAAGATAGAGCAAACAGGGGAAGTCAGCATAGAAATCATGAATGAGAAAAACCAAAACTTAAATGAAGCAAACAAGGGAAGCGGGTAATTATATATTTCTTGGATCTGAAGCAGCCACCAGTCTTTGATACCCTTACACTAATCTTTACAATCTTCTTAACAGCATATTCTCCAGCTGCTTTACAAATAAAACAATGAGGGCTCGGACCTTTAGAGATAAAAGAAATCAGGCAACCAGATCATGTTCATCAAGTTCAGGAGGTACAACATCCAACCTCATCATACTTCTATATTGTTTAGGTACTGGTGCTCCAGCCTGCACACAAAGCTCCACAATGGCTGGAGCCTTTCCATAGTACCTCTTTAGCTCATTAACTAGTAGGGGGGCATGCAGGTCCCTCAGGTGCCATACATAGTTTGGCCTAATCAAATCATCAATGGTGGCTTCCTGCCATGCATGCAAGCCATCACGGTGCTGGTGTTTTGAAGCTTTGCACATCCTCACTTTGTGTCCCTTAGGCCCCACCTGGACTTCAGGGCAATAACCACAGGTTACCACACTGTATTTCTTCATAAGCTTCATAGCCCCTGATCTTATCTCCAACCAAGACTGCAATGTCCTGGCACTCAATTCACTCATCGTTGCTTGCTCTTCAAATGTGTTGTCCATGGAGCTGGTATTTAGACACTGATTCACTGACTCATGAGCTTCCTCTACTGCCATGGCCTCTTCTTCTGGCTCGAAGTCTACAATCCTTCCATCAATCGAGTAAACAGGCTTGGTTCTTCTTTTTGTTCGGTAACCTTCAAGGTCTAGACCTGCTTGGATGCACAGCTCTACCATTGCTGGAAGCCTTTGGATTCCAAAACGTTCTTTGTGCCCAACTCTTGGCTTTCCAACTCTATCATGGAGATGGTAGCAATATGGGAAACCTACAACATCTCTAATTCCTCCTCTCCTCCATACATGGATTGAGTTCCTTGAACCACACTTGGGGCCTTCACAACTCCTAATCTCATGGCCAAGGTGGCCGATGTGCACTTCAGAACAAAACCTGGTAAAAATAGGATCTTAGTCACCCTCAAATTATTTTTTGTTTATCACTACCAGTGCAGTACTCAAGATGCCAAAAAATATTGACAATTTCATCAGCTGGATGGTGTGGATCCAGACTGTTACCTGCATCTTTTGACAGGGATAGCAGCATCACCATTGACAAGTTTGGAGAGACCACGAAGCAATGATTCCCTGGCATTGTACACTTGATGGGCTACCTCAGTGAGGTCAGGAACAAGAAGGCCATTCTCCGGGGCATGTTCCAGAAGGTGGCATGGGTTTTCCTGCCTAGCTTGCTTCTCTTCCTTGGCCCTTTGTATCAGCACTTTCATGGGGGTTGGATATGGTTTCCTCTCCCACTTCTTTGCAGGCTTCGGAATATCAGCGTATGGGAAATTCTTTCCTTCCTCATTCTCCTCTGTATCCTCTGTTTCTTTGTTATCACAAACTCTTTGGGTGCCAAATAGAGCTGAGAGATTGATTTGAGTCTGTGGAATCTGCCTTTTCTTTATCCAAGAATAATGTTGCATCAGAAGCCTTTGCAGAAGCATCCCTCTTCCAAGTTGTTAGTGTTCTTCCTTTGAGTTCTTATAAATTCTTCTGAAAAAGGATGGCAAAACATTACTTTATTGTGAATTTAGAGCAGTCATTTGCTGGTGCTTAAACAAAGTAGAATTTGAAATATAAAATAAACAATTAAATCATCAACTTAAAAAATTCAAATTGAATAACCTATAAATGCCAATTAACATAAGAAATATAAACAGAACAATTACCAATTTAGGAGAAAATCTTCCATGTAAAAGTGGTTCTTATTGTGACAATTTTCGATTTTCAATTGGTGGATTTCTTTTTGTTTTCTCTGATAAGCCATATATATTGCCAATAGGTTAAGTATTTATCTAGCAATTGATCAGACATTCTAGATATATGAGTCAATACCTAAGGAAAAGAAACCATATGATACTTTTGGTTCATCTAGTTCTTTCAAAACTTGAAAAACTATCTTTTTGGTTTCTACTGGTTGAGTTCATATCACAAAAATAGAGGTTTATAAATAAAGAAGCAGATATATGGCAGGAGAAAGTCCTGATCCATTTCTTTTGATGATTAGCCAAAACTTCAGCAATATAGATGAATTTGAGATGTTCTATGTAAGTCAGCAAACACAAAAACCAATTTGAAGTTCTAGCTTCTAGGTTTTTACATGACCATTGCAATCTTGCAAATAATTCTATAAAGACACAAGTTGAGACAATGAAACATGTTTATCATGCAAAATTTTAACTACAAATAGAACAAATTAAAATGTAAAGATATAACTTCTCTTGGTTCCCATTTGCTTCTATCTCTGTACTTATAGCCCTCCTGCCATTTTAACTTTTTCTCTGAGCTGATTCAAACTGAGATGACAACAAGACCATGCTTAACTCAGACCAGAGCATTACATGTCTAAATTCATTCAATAATATGCTCAAATTTTTTAAAAACAAACATAACCAGTTGTTATTTTCCATAATCTGAAAGCCATAGTAGCAGCATTCGACGTGTCAACTAGTAGAACAGTGCAACACAGAGAATTCTGCTACAAGGAATACATATTTGAAATCCTCTAGAACAAGAGATCGATATGTTGGCATCACTGAGTCATTTTGACAAACATATCAATGCAAACATGAATTATAAGAAATAATAATGGATGCGTATGCTCTATATGGCTGATACATATCCAAGAGATAATGCAGCACCATGCAGTTATAAATAAAGAATATCATACAATCCAATGGAACAACACGAAGCCATTTATAGAAAAGACGTGAACCTTTTGTTAAGTTTCCTCAAAGACGTATATTTCCATACAGTCCGAAGGACGCTGTGGCATATAGACAAACACTTGGAACGTATGAATTGTTGCTAGAGAAAAAACACTCTACAGAGCAAAGTAGGGAAACTTGCAGCCCACCTTAAGAGAGAGTTGAGATTCGAACAAAGACGCAATCGACAACGTTGATTACGGGGCGGTTTGGAATCTGGTTTTTGAGCAGAAACACCGCCTATAAGGGAAGTCAACCAATAGAAGTTACAGCCACTGTTTGGTAGAACTTGGGAAGCATAGGATTTTATTATTTCTGATGCCGCCGGCATGTCCTTGGAGCCACTATAAAGAATACTTGGACAACGCCCAATCCGTAATTTTATAATAGAGAATGATTGATAGCTCTTGCCGTGACCCACCAGCAAATCCAAAGTTCAAAATCTCTAATGGCCAAACATATAATGGTGTAAAAATCTCTTTTTAGCATCAAATTTAAGGCAAGGCATCTCTCCCTGGAATATCTCCTCTCTCTTTCTCTCTCTACCACGTCTTATTCTTTTCGTACCAATCCTCACAAAGTCTAACCCCAGATCACCTCTCTCTCTTTCTGAACTTCTCTTTTGAAAGCCATGATCTTTTGGAAACAACTACAAATTTAGCAAGCCTCAAAAGCCCATCAAATCCCCACTGCCTCCACATCAAAAAAGATCCAATCTTTTTGATACATACTCTGTTCCATTCCCACAATCCCATCCCACTCCCAGCCACCATGACGTTCTCCTCCTCAGACTCCCACCTCCTAGTTGTTCCCACGGCCAGAACCCTACAAGGGCTTCTCTTGCTCCTCTTCCTCTCCCTAGCCTTCGCCGAAACCAACCTCTCGGACGACCCCACCGCCTACGAACTCCTCGAGAGATTCAACTTCCCCAAAGGAATCCTCCCACAGGGAGTGCAGAGCTACCTACTGAGCGAAGATGGCACCTTTGACGTCTATCTCAGCGGGGACTGCGAATTTAAGGTCACCAGTAGCTATCTATTGAGATACAAGAGGAAGATCACCGGCACGGTGAAATCGGGCACGCTTGACGACTTGAATGGGGTCAGTGTGAGGGTGTTGTTCTTGTGGTTCGGCATCAATAAGGTCGTGAGGAGTGGCGATGAGCTCCACTTCTATGTCGGCCCCCTCTCGGCCTCCTTCCCCTCGTCCAACTTCGAGGATTGCCCGCGGTGCCGCTGCGGCTTCAACTGCGCCACCCCCTTGGTTTCGGATGCTTAAAAACGACACTGCACTGCTATTGTGGGTGATGAGCGATCTCTCTCTTTGGTTGACGGCCCAAGTCTTTTCTTTGCTTGAATTGGAATTTAGATGATGAATTGATAAGAATTATGTACTAAACGTGTTTGTGCAGGCTAGATCCGTGTATGCTTGTGATTTAAATGCATTTAGTTTATCCTTAGATTCAAAAATCCTTGAATCAAGATTAGATTTTTGCTTAACTAGCTCTTTTTCTTTTCCCCATGTTATTTGGCGTTATTATATAGAATTAGATGTTGAACAAATATAAATTGAAAATATTGAAGCCTTATTTTCTTGATTACGATGGTCAGATTATGTGAGGATCCATTATTTATTAAATTTTTTTTAAATATTTATATAGAATTAAGAAATATAAATAATATTTTCGAGCTAATTTTTTTAGATAAAATCTTAAATTGTTATAAATTATGAATTTTAAATTCATAGATTCTTTTCTATCTAATTGAATTTTTTTTATTGATTTTGATAATTTCTTTTGGTTGGTTCTTCTTACACAGAGTTGTTGATGTGTGATACAAGTAGAGATGGAGTAGGATATTTCCCCTCACATGGTGTGGTTCCCCGTCCAAGTGTGGGGAGTTACCGCTGCCTATTTGATTGCAGCACAACGTTTTTGTTTTTTCCTCTCCCCTTTATCTTTGCTTTCAAGATTCTTTGGTGGTGTAAGCTTTCTATCTTTAAGCCTGTTTCTGTGTCCTATTTTATGGGTGATACTTTGAATTTGATATTTGGATTTAGATGTCAGGCGAATAAGATCATCTATTTCTTGTTCTTCTGTGGAATTGCTCTCGGTAGGGTTGATTGTTGGCATGAATTCTTGAATTGGGAATTGGAATTCTTAATAGTTGATATGCATAATTTTGGATGTTGGGTATGTATGTATGACTTGAAAGTATCTATTGCTTGTGTTCTTCATATGAACAAAGTCAATGTCTTGACATATCATTGTGCAGAGGACCCTGAACTCTTCCTTTGGCAGTTTCTTCCATCAGAAATTCCTATCCTATGTTTTAAACTGCTTTTGAAAATGTGCTTTGATATTAGTGCTTTATATGGTGAGCCTAGAATTTCTCCAAGATCTAGCTTAATCATCTTTCCAAATTCCCCCCTACACCCACCTCCCCCCTTCTTTCGGACTTAATTGCATCTGCTTAGCTTAAGAGGTCGATACAGTGTGATTTATCTATATGCTTCATACAGGAGATATCATCTGATGTTAATCGAATATCACCTCTAGATAGGGGTGAGCATGATCCGATTTGGACAGATTTTATACTTAAATCTAAGCCGAACCAGTCCTAAACGGTTTGGCATTTCTAAAAACCAAACCGGACCAATAAAAGATTGAAACCAAACCAAACCAACATGATTTAAACGGTCTGCTTTGGTTTGGTTTACTGGTTATTATTATTATTATTATTATTATTATTATTATTATTATTATTATTATTATTATTATTATTATTTTATGATTCATGAAGACTTGTTTCTTTTTCACATAAGAGTACCATCAAGAAAATTTATCAAGTAAAATGATTTAAATTGATATAAGATATTGTCACTCAACAAAATAAAATTTTTAAATAAATACCATCATTAAGAATTAACATAAAGATCTCCTACATATTATAAAAAAATAAATAATCCAGTAAATAAGCCACTTAGGATTTAAAGTTAGTCAACACAAAATCAAAATAATAAACAACACCATAAATCCAAAATTATTTTTTTAATATATTAATACTCCAACATAAATAACACCCTAATCAAAATGACATCATTTTATTAAAGCCGGTCCGTTTCAGTTTGAGAATGATTTTATTTACTGATAAATCTGAATCAATCCAAATCTGTTTTTTATATATCAAAAACCTATCAAACCAAACCGAATAAAATTTTAAACCAAACAAAACCTGCAGTCTAGTTTAGTTTCATTGGTTTGATTGGTTCAGATTCGGATTTTGCTCACCTCTACGTTCAGATACAGGAGGATAATTTCATGTATTAAGAATTTTTTAACAGAAGAGAAGGCAGAAAGAGGATAAAAATTTCATTTAATTTCATGCAGGTGGTTGTTGGATAATAAAGATTTGGAGCTCATAACAGTTCTGACACTCATTGCTATCCTTAATCATTTGGATTTGTTAGTTTGAGCCATTATCTTAAGACACCATTCCACTCTGTTCCTTAATCTCTGTTTATCTAGCTATAAATTCTGTCTTAAATTCAACTAGAAATTTTATCTTTGTAGGTGAGCGCCTGTACTGTCTATGCATCAGCATAATGGGCTAAGTTTGATTTGGATTCTGTACTGGTAGGCATGAGCTTACAAACCTTTCCTTAGGACTAACTTGGCTCTTTTGGGTTCCCCTACTCTTAGGCTCAACATTTTTTTTACCTACTGGTTTCAGTTCATTTTTACCCACTTATAGGCCTATGTCTGTTTAACAAATATTTCCCATTCAATGAATATCCAATCTGACGGCATCAAACTTATCAGAAGTTCAAACTTATCAATTTGCACTCCCAAACTTCGTGCCTGAACATTTAATTACACCTCCAAACTCTAGCATGCTAAGAAGTGCAAAATGTTCCATCTATGCCCACATATATCCTTTCAGTTTCTATGATGAGAAAATCTTGAAAAATGAATTGTACAAGGTGACTATGAAAAATGAAGAAAATATGAAGAAAATCCAAACAGAAGTTCTGTCTGGGTAGAAGCCTTACTGAACACTGGTCCTCGAAGAAAACAAGGGAATTCGAAAGAGCATCCATCAACAGTGACCAAAATTCCAGGAATCAGAGTCTTCTCCAGTCCCATTTTCTCATCAGATTGCAACCATGTGTTCTAATATTCTCTTTGCTGACTTAAAGCGAGAGGGAAAATCTGATGAGGTTGTAAGTTAGTTATTTGCATGCGAAGGCCTGTTGGTCTCTAAGCCAGAAAAACCTAAACAGCAGCTCACCAGGAGAAAATGTGATCCTAACTGATGCTGCTAATTCTGGGATAACCATATATGTGCAGCAATGAGTGAACAGGGGCAACTCATTATTGGAGGGGTTTTATAGTTTCACCAAAAATGGCACAACATAGATGCTTAACAAAGTACAAAAATTTTAAGGGTGACATAACATAAATTTCAGATCCATTTATTTATAATTACAAGGAATACGAGAAGTTACAGTTCATTCAAAGTTTACATTTAAATTTATAAGCAAGCCCATAAACTTTGGTAATATTAACATGGTGCACTCATCCTTGCATAGAGTGCTACACATTTTTCCTAACTATCATTGACTGCCATGGCTTCCAACCAAGAAAGCGAGAGAACCAACAAGAGGAGCGTTTATGTATGTAGCCGGCTCCGAGCGGCTGGAGTCCGTTCGATCATCGGGAAAGGCATCATTTTGATCAGGACCACCAACAACTGCACCTGTTAAGATGTTAGGGTTAGGGTTGCTGGAGCTGAAGTACTGAAAACCAGCTTGGCAACCAATGGCACTTGGGTGGGTAGCCAAGGAGGGCAAAGAAGAGCCTCTGTGGTGCATCCTCTGTGGAAACCGTGTACCAAAGCCCACCATGTAGGACATCTTTAGAGGGTTATCCCCCAGAATGTAGTCCACCTGAAATAGTAATTTGGGGGCATATAGATTAGAAATTTTGTTATAGCAAAAAACCTTATAATCCTATGATCTACACTTCACTAACAAAGCAATATTATGTGAGATTAGAGTACTATTACAGTGTTACACATCAAATGATAAGAACTTCCTGATGGGCATTTTGGGCATGTTTAAGGTTAAGTTCCTGATGGTGGAAAATCACAAAACATGGGCTGCTCATAAGATCTACTAGGCCTAATGACAAATTAACAATGACTGAATGGCCCTTCATTCACCTCCTTCATCTATCACTAGTATGAAAACTTCAATTTATATTTATATCTACCCTCCTTCAGCACCACATTTTGAGCCAATTATAAAGTGCAGAAAGCTATCAATTACCTGTCTTTTGGCCAGTGCTCTCAGAGTATTTGGCCCGACTAAAATGTTTCCACACTTAAAGGTGTGGTTGGACGAGATCATGTACTTGGCATAGGTATTCAGTAAGAAAGAAATGGAAGTAACATATTGGAGGTTAGCAGAGCTCTGCTTGAATATAAGACCTCCTGCGTCAAAGCCACCAACTTTAAGTTATAATAATTGTGCAAAACTTCAGTTCTTATGTAAAGATATAAGTTTCCTGACCTGGTGTGTACCGTGTTGTTGAGGAAGGGGAGTTGGGTAAAATTCTGCACATAAAATCCTCAGCCTGCAGTCTGAAGGGTTCAAAAGACTTGTCTCCATCAACCAAAGTTTTCTATACAGGTAACAGCAGAAAAAAAAAACTCCATGATGAGTATTTCTTACTTTCTTCCCAAGAAGAAGAAGAAAGATTATAACTTAATTAACAAAGTGACAAAACAAAAGAAATACAGTAATATATATTTAAATTATGTTCTACTTATCAGATCATTTCTTTTTGTAATTAATTGTACCCTGGACAGAAGGACACGGGCACCAGCCAATTTGTTATCCCAGCTAAAAATGTCGATGTTGTCGTTGGCTCCTAAAGATCTCAGGTAGTTGAGGTAAGAAATGTCATTTGTTGCTCTAAACAACCATGAAGCTCCCCATAGTAGCTCGTCCTGTCACAAAATCAGCCAGCTAATGTGCCATAGAAAATTTAGAAGATAAGTCCACCATTTATTTTTCTTTTTGAGTAACAGACCGTTACCTAATTGGAATGGATGAATAAGGCCTCCAGAAGAGATATCAGGGTGGTGACAGTAGTGGGAAGATGATGTGTTCATGGAGTGGTAGTTAAGAAATACCACGTGAATACTTCATGAACAATCCGTAACTTTTATTTTTTTTAGTTTATGTAAGAAGATGATGTGTTCTAGAGAGTGTTGTTATATTATGGTTTTATAGCTAGAGAGATTTAATTTGGTGCATGCATGATACCTTATAGCCAGAATATGAACAGTAGAAAGGGCACACAGCACCTCCAAGTGAATCACTGTACTTCCCCAGATACTTCACCGCAAAATCCATAACCTTCTTTGCCACTGACAGCAGTAACATTGAGTAATTCTGATCAGCCGACCGGAACACAATTGATGCAGCAGCCAATGCTGCTGCAGTCTCCGCCGCCACATCGGAGCCTGGGTTGGTTGCTGAAACAGAGTAGACGGTCCTCGGAGTGTCCATGTCCTCGGGCCGCTCCCAGCACCGGTGGTCAGCATTTGGGTCGCCGACGCCAACGTAGAGCTTGCCTGGAGTCTGGGTGGCAGCCTTGAGGAGGTAGTCTGTGGCCCAACGGATGGCGGTCCTTGCATTGTTGACTTCAGTTTGCATGCGCTTAGCATTCTCAATGACACTCCATGATAGCATGGTGGTGGTGAAGGCCATGGGGAAGCCGAACTTAACATTGTCGCCCGCATCGTAGTAGCCTCCGGTTAGATCCACCTACATGGAGGCACAGGAGGAGGGACCGGTTAGATGTACAATGGTGTTATCTCATGTCATGATGCCAATGCAAGGTTGCCAGTTAGCAGACATGAAACACTATTATTCTTCACTTGGCAGCTAAGCTACTGTGCTATGGAAACATGCAAATTGACAAAGGTTGTAGTCTTGAAGACATAAAAAGATGGCGTTGTACATGATGTAAATGAGGTAGCTGTTCCTGTATATGCTTCAACCAAAGATATCTACATATCCCTTGAATTAAGAGAGTGAGAGCTGCTAATCTCTCTATTGAATTATAGGGGACATGCGGCGATGACTGACTGATATAGGTCAAACTGGTTCTAATTTACCGTGTTTCATTGCTAAACTAGTTGCATATGACCAGTTCCCAAGTGATGGTATCATGTGTTGTGTCTTTGTGTAACACATTCTCCTCAAGCATTTCTAAATTTATAGAAATTTCAGCGGGACTAGGATTTGCCATTAGCACTCAATCCAGTCTTGCATGGTATCAAGTATCCATTATCAATTGGATAGATATATAGGATGCTTTCCAGAACCACATGGATAACAAATATGTCACTAGAACTGATACTTTCTTGTGCTCATATAGGAGTTGGACCTGCTATACCATTAGGTCAAGTGAAGTGGACTATCAAAGGTTGGGACTGCGATAGTCTAGATATCTTGTTCTAGTGCCAACTAAACTAGCTCAGTGATTGGCATATACCCCTCTCTACCAGAAAGTGGTCCTGGGTTGGTGGTCACAATAGAAACAGATGTTATCAAGGTTTTGGACTGTGTGTTTGTACATTACTTTTGCGGCTGAACCATCAGAAAGCCCAGAGTTTGATCGCCATGTGATCTTCTGGTCCTTGGGGAGCCTCCCTGATCTTTGGCCTTGGAAGAACAAGATTGATTTGGCCAAGGCATCACCATAATTAGGGAGTCCAGAGACATGAATCCTAGACAAGAACAAGGAGCATAGAAGGAAAGAAAAGAGAAGTTTGTTTGATGCCATTGGCCTTAGCAAGAGGAATGGATAATCATCAAATGACTCAACTATGACTTATATAGTGAAATTTATGGTTTAGAAGTTTAAAACCAAAGTTTTGTTTATATTTCTTAAGATCTTACTTTGTGGGGGAGGTTTGTGAGTCCATCCATGAAGCTAGGTGTCTGATTTATGCTATGCAAGACCACTCAATTGGTTAATATAATGAGGTGTCAAAGAAGGCATGCTGCTTCCCCTCGAATGCGCACTGGGATAAAGAATTCGATCCAATCCTTGATGGGTGGGATTTTGTCTCGGGTTTTCTTTGTTCATAGTAGACTTTGCATTAATTTCTTCCTCGTAAGTCTCACTATGGAATGTCATGAGGGGCAAATTATATTACTGAAAACCTTCAGTCAAACTGGTTAACACCATGAAAAAAAAAAATGAAAGATGGAGCAATATGCCAATGACTGAAAAATTTGACACTTCAAAAGTGTCGGTTGCACATCATGCATCGAGACATGCGAAATATATTACGACATGTGCATCAAATGGGCATAGCGTCAATGCACTCCAAATTTCATGAATCCTGATGCACAACACTGTGAAAGATACTGCAGTACATCATAAACACTTGAGCCTACTTGCATTCCCATTGAGAAAAAGAACAAAGTTTTCATGATCTAGATTAGGCCAATAGAAAGATTACCTATGAACCAAGCTATGACTCATCAACCTCATTTGTTATATTTTGAGCTCTAGTTCAAGTACTTGTAGGTGCTTGAGCTTTGGATGGTGACTGCTTTATAGGGCCCTTTGGAATTCATGTTGTCATGCTAAAATTTGTAGGACTATCTTAAAGCCAGAGCATAGTGAAATGATAACCATCAAACATAAATATTATGAAGAAAGCAGTCCAAAGTTTTAACTTATTTGTTTACATGACATGCTAAAGCTCCTTAATTTGACATGCCTACGCAATTTTGTCTTCAATTCATTGATCAAAGAGACAAACAAGTTAAGCTAAATATCCAAGTAAAAATGCCTATTCACAAGTTAACAAGGAGCAGTATAGCTGTTGAGGGAAATAAAGACCAGTATTTTTTGATTGTAATAAAGACCAGCATTAACAACAGCCAAAAGCACACTCTTCCCAGGACAGTAGAAACCAAAGGAGGAGAACGAAGAGTCTAAGTGAGGGTGTTGTGGGGTGTCTTAAGTGAATTTTGAAAAATAAACTTGAAACTATTATTTCCTATAAAAAGAAAAAAATGAAACATTATATTTATTTTTTTCAAATGTAAAATAAATAAATAATTACCAAAGGATTTAGTAAATAAGATCATTAAAGAACCCTGAAATATATAAAACCATGTATGTTTTTCTCCTTCTTTTGGTATATAAAAAGAAACACGTAAGATACATTGAGGAGCTCATTTTGCTTGCATGCCCAAGGGTTGAAGTTCAAAGATTGATATCTTTCTAAGTTAGACGACGAATTGCTTCCTATGGTTATAATAAAACCATGTCTAAGTTATGACATTAAGCATACATCATTAAATAACTCTTGGTATCAACAAAAATCTATGAAGTGAGCATTATACTGCCTCTTTTCTAGGTGCAAATTTTTCCTTCCAAGTTGGAATAAGATAACAGAAGGAAACATTGACAATCCCTAACCCTTACCAGTTCATGAACCAATGATAAAATTCTTACATTGACCTAGGAATCTGGAGTTATGAAAATTAACGTTCATCGGAATTCGGTGAAGAATTCATTTGCTTACTTCTTACTGTAAAAGCACATAGTATATAAAATGTCATGGTAATCCACTTGTTATCTTATCCCTATTTTTTATAGTCAAAACTAAGGTTCCATTTTGGTGATGCAAGTGGTTACGTATGCTACAAAGAAAACTTGCACAAGCTGATTACTTATATGTAACTCAACTTTTGTGTTGACCCACAAAGTATGGAATGTGCAACTTGACATTTTTGTAAAAAGTTTGATATCATATTGTTCTTGCGTACTTGGCTCAAAAAGATACTGTGCTTGTGCTTCCAAGGAGGGCACGCAACCTTTTTTTTTTTTTTGATCTTTTCGAGAATAGGAGGATTTGCAGCTTGAAACTGTTTCCCAAGCATCCTAAAGAGATTTTTATTGGATTTTCTACTACAAGGAAGTCATTTAATATACATCAAATTGCAAATTTCAAAAGCAAGGATTCAGGGAAGTTTTCTTGAACGCTCATATAGAGGGTTTTTTTAAAAAGTGGTAGCATGTGAGCCATCTCTATGCTCAAAAAATAGTGCGGCTGAGTGGATGACATCCTATGTAGCTCAACACATCAATATGATTGTTTGGACTTGTATAGATGTGATTCCATATCTACTCCATGCTTTGTTTTTGTTGAGTACTTATGGTTGGATCTACACTAAAGTTTCTTAACGTAGCCGGTTTCAACAAAAAAAAAAGAAGAAGTGTGCGAGTCATAAATATTTTTTTTTACAAGCTCAAAGGAGGTAATGTTCCACAAGATAAGCATAAACATGATACTTGCTCTCGTTGATTATGTATTTGTAACGAAACTTATAATGTGTTGAGTAGGCAGAATTTATGATGATCGGACACTTATTCCAAAATAAAAAGCTTGTGATCGCATTCATCATGCCATGTGTCATAGCAGAATTGATCTAGCTTTGTGAAGTAGTAAGTTGTAGTGTTTTATGAACACAATCCAAAGAGAAAGGCAAAGAAAGAACCTGGTCATGTAGTATACATTTTTTCTTATTAACATTCACTTACTCTTATCAAAAAAAAAAAAAAAATTCACTTACATACAAGAAGCATGTTAAATGAGATCCTCCACGCATCAATAGCTTACCACGCCTTCTGAGCTTTTTGCTTGGTTATATATCTTGGCACCATCAACTAATGGAGAATACTTCATATAAAGACCGAGTAATGCAATTGCAAGTTCTAATCAAATATGTTGAAAATCTTAGTCTATCATTTTGGTTTTGAAACCCACCAAATTAATTTGGAGCTTGTTTTGTTGTACAGTTTTCTTTTTTTTTCTTCTCCACATTTTTAGACAATTAGGAGGGAGTTTTAGATAACAAATCTCAGCAATTTTATTAATTGAAGTTATTGATACCCACCAGAAGTTGCTAAGCTATTTAAAATAAATAGACATCAATTTCAACAATTATTTCTAGCTTGCAAAATTAAAAGCTTAGTACCTAATTAGCTTCCTTCATCAAAAGAAAAAAAACTATCCTCCTTTATCATTAATTAAAACGAGTATAGAATCCGCACTGCAAAATGATCCTTTTTTTAATCTTTTTTTACTACTATAGAAAGAGCAATATAACAAATTATACTGAAGGCTTCAAGAGCCAAATTTTTATTTACACATTACATATTTGCAAAGAATCGAATAAAAAGAAAAAATGAAGAATTTTTAATCTCCAAATTCATAAATTACCTATAAGGTAGAAGAAATGAGAAAATATTGAATGGACTGGAAAATTATGGTAGAAATGAATACAAAATTGTCAAGTCCAAAAATTACTAATTCAAATAAAAATCTAGCAAAACAAAAGAGACACATCGATAACATACCAATTTAAAAACCAATCAGAAGCAAAACCAAGTATAATATCTCTTTAGAACAAACTAACAGCCAAAAAAGAGGAAGATAAGTGAAGTTCTTAACAATCATTTCAGTCAAACACAAATCTGAAAATGAATTCAATATGAGGTGGATTTAATTTGATGCAGTGACTCAAATACTAAAGAGGTTGCTCCTTAAGGAGGGGAAAAAAAAAAGGATACAATTCTCTAAGATTGAACTTAATGCAAGAAGGATGGATTTTACTATAGTGAACCAAGACTTGGATACTAAAAAGGCATAACTCCTCAAATTCTAAGCCAAGCAATCAAAACAATCAAGAATAAAGTTATTAAAATCTCCTATTTATTCGGGCCTTGTTTGGTTCTACTTTTTTTCTACTTTAGCTGCTTTGCTTTAAAATAAAGCAGACAAAAGCTGAGATTGAGGTGTTTGATAATCAAAAAATTTTTAGGTGCTTTGCTTTAAGAATAATCAGGGTGCTTTGGTTTTAGGTATATTACCTTCCACTCTATAAATCACCTTAGGAAATATTTTTTTCTCAAGCAGAAGTTGCTTTGAATAAATTCATATAATTTCTCTTCAAAAGATAGAGCAACGTATCATAGCAACTATTACCAAATAGTCAACTAATTTTATTTACTTAACTTTACAGTACAGCTATTACTAAACATGTTTCTCTGTTTTAATTTAAGTACAACAAAGCAAAGCACACCATTTATACAACAACTACTTTATTTATAAGCACCAAACAGGGCTTAAAATTGGCTATTAAACCTTCTGTCTCTTATGACATATTACATGACTACAAGTGGAGAGGGAAAAAAAATCCATTCATGATACAGTTTACATATCCTAGTATACTAGTTAAAGGAGTAAATCCCTTACCAAAAAAAAAGGGAGAAAATCCTTGAAATAGTATTTTTTTTTTTGGTAAATGAAATGGTGTTTTTTTATTTTTAAATTTTCTTTCATACCTTTGAAGTGATTTGACTTCTACTGATCATCCCAAAGAATCAAAATTTGGTGATTTGAAATTGATCGAATCGGTTGTCTTCTCTTTAATCTCAAATTTTGGGCCATTTCCACCCATCGTTACTATTGTTGCAATTCTCTATGTGATCAGTTGTCACTCTGATTCTGAAAAAAGTTAATATTTTTCTTGATTTCAAGTTCCCATCCGATCCTAGGGTTTCAACCAAATAAAGGTTGTTCATTTAAAGTTGGGATTTTTAATCAATTCCATCATTCCCTTTAGCCAATTTCTTGATCATATGCTCATTTAAAATTTCCTATATGCCTTTTTTTTTTTTCCAGTATCTTCAATTCTCCCTTTTCCCGTGTATTTCGTTGACAATCTTTCTCCGAGCAATTTGGTGGTTCTTATTATGGTCTTAAGCTTCTTTATCGATCTGAACTCCTTTCAGTTATATATCTTTTAATTCTCTTAGGGTTTTGTTGAACTCTGGACCTCTCTTCATTCTAGGATCTCTATGGTTCTTTGTGATTCTTTTCTATATAATTTTTTAGGTCATTATACATGGATTCAGTAGTGTACTAAGTCATGGAACAGAGCAAGTTACCAAATTTAACATTGCTTACTTAAAATTTGGTGACCAGATTCTTGTGCTGTGAATAATACTGGTGAAATGATCAAAACCCTGAAAACAAATGACCAAGTAGGCCAGCTCATTGACATTAAGGTCCTCTTCTTTGTGATAACTCGGGAACTAACTGGTTTGACAGATACATCTCTTCAATCGCCGGCTGGAAGCACTGCATGGGACTGCATGAGTAAGCTTTCGACCCAAGTATCCGAAATTAGAGGAGATATATGACTCCATGGCTTTGGCATTGAATGAGGAGTATGCTCCAGAATCAAGAGTTTTAAAAAATAGAGATGAGTAAGCAATTATTCCACAAATTAGTGGTGGCTAAATAAAATTAGAGAAATAGATCATTCATTTCATTGTTGTACCAGAATCTTATTGCAAATTTTTGCTGATAAAAGATTATGTTCTTTAATCGAATCTTATGATTATGTTATATCCTCATGGATAATGATCATGGAAAATTCACCTTTTCTCTGTTAACATGCTATTCCAATTGGAAGCTATAAAAATAAAAAGGAAAGAAAAAATATTGACCGTTCTCCCTTCCTGGAGAAGCTTCTGATTTCACTCGTCCATTTATCCTTTCATAGTATCTGTAACAGATGCGTAGAACCCTTCTGCTTCTTGTCAAAGGCACTTTAAATTCCAATGCTGCATTTCCTCGTCTTCCATCCAGGCACGGAGAGGACACCTGCCAATTTAAACTCATGCCATGCCTGAGACCAAATAACTAGAACCAAAAAACCAAAAAAAAAAAAAAGTTACATGTTTCTCCGGTGCAATTGCTTCTCCTATCAATAAGAATCCATAACATTATGGGGAAGAATTCCCCATCTTCTCATCCGCAGCATTGGCTCCAACCCAAATATTCACCCAATTAATACATCATACTGCTCACCGTGTTCGCTCTTCACTGTAGCCTTTTAAAAATTGGCAACAAACTTCTTAGTAAATTTCTGAATCAAAGACACCACGCTTACAGTTAATATCAAACTGGCCAGAGAACTTTGATACACCCATCAAGCATCAATCATTGTGCTTAAAACAACACATTCATAGGTTCAACAGGAGGGGGCCAAGAACCGCATAGGAAGTAATTTCGATGGGTAACCAGGATATCTACAAAACATAAAAAGTTCTCAACGAAGTTTTTGCATGTCGCTTTTATATTCTATATATGAAGGATGGTTGTCCAGATTCCTGTCATGGAGATGAAGCATATCTAGAGGGAAGGAGGAAGAGAAGCACTGTTCATCAGCCACCTTTAAATTCCACCAGGATGGTGTCAGCAGAGGAGCTCATCTCAAAGGCACCATAGACCACGCACTCACACCACCTGCCGGGAATGTTCTGATGACAGGCACACGTCTCCCCACCGAGAATGCTTCATTGGGACGCGCAGCATGGACCTTTAACTGGGATGCCTTCTGCGTAAGTTAATAGCATCAGAAAAAAGATATTCCGGAAACAAAATGCTTCACCAGCTGAAGATGGATCATTCTTTCATGTGGTGAACCATACATTCAGAGATCCGTTACTATGAATTTGAATGACAAATGCAGTAAAGTATCATTTTCAGGTTAGATTGCAGTACTTACATGATTGGTCAAAATCATTCCTCAGTCACCATAAATTTTCAGAAAAGCATTGCGGTAGATCAACATGGAGTTAACAAACAGTTGACAAATAAGTTAATTGGTAGCATCCAGGAATGCAATTCATGGAGGAGCAGCAGATTGCCAAGAGGAAGATTAGAATGAAACGGAAACCAATGCTTATAACAAATGCAGCAGTTAGAAATATGTATACCGAGAGTTGGATGGGTTGAATTGAACATTGAGAAGTAGTACTGAGACCCAAACATGCTACTAAATAAAACGTAAAGCTGGGCTTCATATTTTAAACAAAAGCTAAGCAAACTAATATCCAGGTGTAAGGCAGGATCCAGAAAATCACACTGGAACTTAACACCAACGATCAAGCCACAACAAGGCAAAAAAAAAAAAAAAATCAGTCCATCCAAACTCAAGAAATTTTCTTTTCCTCACCAAGTAATTTTGCACATCACAACAAGAAGATGCAACAAGATAATACAGCTGATAAATAAGATGTGTCTAACAGTTCGCATCGCAATCCCCATTTTATATTCAAAGCAATGATCCAATGAGATGTTGATATGAAGTGACAGAACTTAATTTCTCCTGATTCATTTATATCATTTTAATCTTTAATAGTTCATGTGTTTAAGTGTTTCTTGTTGGACCAAAGAATAAAAAAAGCTGCAAACTACCCGTTAGGGTGCTCAATCTTCATGATTAGAACCACATAATCCAACGAATGATCATCAGCATTAGCCTCATCCCCTAGCACTAACTGCACACATGACATGTGGCAAAGCAGCGTGAACTACTTATCTGGTTCGCTGATTGCCATGGTTTGGCCCTCCACTCCCCTCTGTGTGCTGGGCCCTGCTGCTTCAACAAAAGTAACGATTCCTTGAATAATACAGCCAACTGCCACCAACACTCTATGCAGTGATTTGTGCATAATTTTCTCCTTTTGCTGGTCAAAATGAAGACTGGAGTAGCAAGCTATACATGCTTGAAGAACAATTCCACATAATGTGTTGTATAGCCCCCACTTGGCTGCACTATCCTTTGCCCTTTCCTTCTCATGATCACAAAGAATCAAGTAAGGATCTATTAAGTATAAAAATTCAGACAATTTAAAGGTTAACATTTTTTTTTTTTTACTTTTAAAACAATGATTTATAAAAACTGCAGTAGTTTCAGGTTTACTTACCTTCATGCAGGGTCTTAAATCAAGTTCACTCTTTGGTGAATCTCTGTTAGTGATGTCAAAGTCTTTGCCGAGAATATCAAAGATAGCTGGCTGGTGTTCCCTCCCTCCTGCTTTGATTTAGAGGGTCATGCACTAAAATTAGCTGCTAAAGGACTTTGATTGTGAAAGATTGATCATGTTATTGGGAATATGTTGATGGAGCAACAGGAGTTGTTCTTGACAAAGGCAACCCCAGATAAGATTCTACTCAGCCTGCTAGTGAGCATGGGGGAGGCTCTAAGGACCATCTCCTTCAAGGTGAGGACAGCATCTTGTGGTGGGATTGCTTGTGTCAACTCGTTTGGAGATGGACTGCTTGCTGTGGACATGGTTGCCAACAAGCTACTCTTGGAGGTAAACAAGTATGAATAACCTCCCTATAAATGATCCTGATTTCTGTTTTGTTTCTTTGCATAACTTAGTTGTTCAGTTTCTGCCTAATTTCTCGATCCTTAGTGCTTACAAATGTTTATCTAAATTGCTCCAATCACTCCAGGCTCTGGACTCTGGAGTACTCTCACTTTTGCAAGTATGCCTGCTCTGAGGAAGTTCCTGAACTACAAAACATGGGCGCACCAGTGGAAAGTATAGAGTCGTGACTGACAGTTTCTTATTCATGATCAATTAAATCAAAGTTTTTCTGCCCTCCAAGCATAAAGGTGGGTGCACCACCAATAATTTTAAAGAGATGACAAGAATATCCAGAACTGTTGGATGAACCTCTCAAAGTATGAACTGAAACCTCTGCCAATTGGAAGACGGATGCAACCGCTGGGCTATTACACAGATTGGGATAAAAGAGACATCCAGATGATCCAGTAAGTTTGAAAGACAAAACTATTGATAAAAGTGATGCATGATTCTCTTTAATTTTCTCTATTTCCAGGAGACACTTGTATACTCTTTATTACTTCGCTATATGATTGATGATTTAATACTTCATGGAGCTCCATTGATGTCAAGAAGATAATACAGATGACAAATAAGATACGTGTCTAATATTTCATGCTCCAATTCACATTTTGCATTCAAAGGAATGATTCATTAAATATCATTGTGGCGATGTTAATCTGAGGTTACAGAACCTAATTTCTCCTGATACATTTATAACATTTAAATGTTTTGCTGAAAACCACCCACGTACAAGTGCTAAACATATCTAAGCATGCTAAGGAATGAATAGGACAGAAGATGGAGCACCAATGAAAACCAGTCAAGAAGCTGGCATACCGAAATAGTGACTAGCATGAGAGCATCCATTGGATCAGTCAATTAACAGAATTCTCCAGAGTTGAATGGACAGGTATTTTGCACCATATGACCAGAACTAAAAATTTACCACAATTAATGTATATGACTGTGACAGCATTAAGAGGCTTTTTAGAAATTTTTTTACCATATTTACTCTCAGGAGGGTTCGTGCTGTGTTAAAAAATTGAATCAAGTGGTACACGCCCTTGCAATCATACAACTACACAAAAGAAAATCTATAGAAGGATACTTCACCCGGGAGGCATGGGGAAATAGTACTATAAGATGTAGGCCTTCTTCCATTTATTGGAGTGTGGATCCCTATTACTTATGCCTGTCTAGCCTACACAATGACATACTTCCTCCAGTCCCTTTGATTGCTTCCATCAGCCTATTTGTTAGTCCCTTGATCCTCTCTTCAGTTACCATGAGTATAAACATTATTAAATGTCTTGTTCTATATTCCCCAAGCTTTCATGTCTTCTTTTTCCTTGTGGCTTCTATTTGAGTACCACCCGTAATTCTGTGACATCAGCTCCTTCCTTATTTCCTCTGCATTTTGGACTGGCATTACTAGTGCTAAGCAAATGTCTGATTAGTTAATGCCAAATTTATATTAAGGATGGGCATCAACCATAGTTTCAGTTTTCAGCTTAGAATCCGGAGTCTGCAAGACTGATCTAAGATCTCCAGCATTGATGTCATTTGCAATGATCACCCCAATGCCAAGAGCCTAAAGGACCACATGCACTTCTCAATTCAAGGAAACCACATCCGTCCCTTTCTCTTTTTCTTTCACTCAAGCGATTCAGTGAATAGTATTAGGCAAGTTGGCATGGTTTTCCTCTGTTTCTAGTCCACGCAACCAAAACGAGAATCCTCAATAGAAGCACCTGTAATCTTGACTGCAAATAATTAGCTATCTTAATAAGTTGGCTACATTCTTATTTATTGACTTTACTTTTAAACTTTCTTTCATATGCACAGTTCTAAGTTTATCCTATGAGCTGCTCCACTTAAATATGCCAGTAATTTTCTCTCCAATTTACAGATTATCTCAATGCACATAACACTGTGCATATCCCTACCTAATTATCTTATACCATTGTTAGTTTGTCCATATATCTCTACCCTTCTCTTAGCAGAAGATTTTGTATATGTGACAAGATGTGGCATGCTTAGCTATATTTATAAATTTTGCATTATTTTAAAGAACATGAAATTTCCATGGATTTCTATAATTAGATTCTCTGCTACTGCATTCATATGAAATCTTTAATACTTCAGGACTCTACCAGCTTTTCACACACATGCAGATAAATTCCATGCTTATTATATGCTCTAAATATAACCAGGGTTATCAATTAATTTGAGCAGCTTGCGTTCTTGATCAAACTGTTTGAAGTTAATCGAGCTGAGACTGAACTTGTTTCTCAGGCACGAATTTAATTTTGAGCTGAGCCTGAAAAAACCAGAGTTGACTAGGCATAGCTCGATAAGACGAAATTAGGAACATAAAATATGTTTCACAAAGTGATGATATGCAAAAGTTTGATTAATAGCTCAGTTAAAATATTATGTTTCAAAAAGTTATATTTCATCCGATAGTATATTTAATGGGTTTTTCCTCACAATTAATGATTCATGATGAAGCCTTTGAGGGGAATCAAAGGTTAAACTTTAATTCAACTTGATTTTGGCTTGATTTAAGGTAATGAAGCAATCAAAATAGACTCATGTTTGGCTTGATGATAAATTAGGATGGTTATGCTAATCAAATAATAAATAAAATCAGCTTGCTGACAAACTTCAGGCTTGCAGTTAATTTCAAGCTGAGCTTGATCAGACAAAGGCTCAACCAAGCCAGCTCTATTTATGCCCTTATGTATAAATTACCCTCTTCATACATCATTTTGCTGCAGCTATTAAGCATCATTAGCTCCCCCCCAGCCCCAGCCTCTCCTCTCCCAACCAGTTCTTTTCATCTAGAGGTCAAAAAGAAAAAATCTTCTCCTTTTTACCCCACCCTAATCTTAGACATAGTGGGGCATAATGCTCTCTCATAGTTATTGTTAGACATATAAAACTTCCCTTTAGGTGCTTCCCTTAATTGACTTCATCACTTTCATATGCATTTTGAGAATCTAATTGCCAATCTCTCCTTGCAACATAGAAATTTTAATAAAAAAAGAATTCCATTTTGATATAAGACAAATTTTGTGAAAAATCTAACTCAAGACTATCTAGTTCATAATGACAATACAATATGCATTAATGTGCAATTTATGATTAGCCAATAGCCATGCATCTAGAAACAACAAAACTCACACAACAGCTTTAGTCATGCTTCTAGATAACATCACAAGTAAAACAAACAAGCTTTTCTTGTATTATTGTCGACAGGACAAATCACCTTTTGCATAAAGAGCATGGGTGACAAGAGCATCAACTTGTGCCTTGATGGACCACCACCCACTCAATTTTATTAAGCAAGTAAAAAGCAGCTGATATCAACCCACCACCCTCATTCATGTGCAATGCATGAATACCATATTTAGTAAAGTCAGCATTTAGGTGTATGTTATGTTGCAAAGGAGACAGAAAAAAGAAAGGGGGGGGTACCCAAAAAAAAAAAAAACTCCTCCTTTTTACTCTGGAGGCCAGAAAAAAAAAAAAAAAACCTCCCTCCTTTTTCCTCCACCCTAATGTTAGAGATAGTGAGGCATAGTTCTCTCTCATAGTTATTGTTAGACATATAAAACTTCCCTTTAGGTGCTTCCCTTACTTGACTTATCACCTTCCTATGCATTTTGAAAATCTAATTGCCAATCTCTCCTTGCAACATAGAAATTTCTAATTAAAAAAGAATTCCATTTTGATATAAGACAAATTTTGTGAAAATCTAACTCAAGACCATCAAGTTCATAATGACAATACAATATGCATTAATGTGCAATTTATGATTAGCCATGCATCTAGAAACAACAAAACTCATACAACAGCTTTAGTCATGCTTCTGGATAACACCACAAGTAAAACAAGCAAGCTTTTCTTGTATCATTGTCGACAGGATGAATTTTGCATAAAGAGCATGGATGACGAGCGCATCAACTTGTGCCTTGATGGACCACCACCCACTCAATTTTATTAAGCAAGTAAAAAGCAGCTGATATCAACCCACCACCCTCATTCACGTGCAATGCATGACTACCATATTTAGTAAATTCAGCATTCAGGTGTACGTCATGTTGCAAAGAGACGGGAAAAGGGTGTGTGTTGGGGGGGGGGGGGGGGGGGCGCGCGAGGAATCTCAATCAATTACCACTAAAAATACAACGACAAATTTTTTATTTAACTGTCAATTTAAATTATCAAATTCAAGAAATCAAATTGCTATAAATTCCAAGCAAGCATTATCCACAACAAGCAAAAAGTTCAATAAGTTAGCAAAGGTATGAAGTTTATTCAAAAATTATATGGACGTGTTTTTCCTCATTGTATACCTTTGCTATGACTTAATTATATCATGCTTGTTTTCTTTCTCTTTTTTTTTTTTTTTTTTAATTCCGGGTATGGGGTTAGAATTATCATGCTTGTTTTGCAAGTCATGGCTTTTTGATTTGGTTTAACCAATTCAGAAACCATAACCACTTTACTATTCAATTTCTAATAAAAAGCATCCACATTTTTCTCCTTCTTTGCTCCGAAAACAATGTGTTAATCAAGACACTATATGATCAAAACCAGGACGAACGAAAACCTCACCTTGTCATCAAAGGCGATCTTAAGCTTAATTCTCTGGCTCTTGTGCTTCATCTTGTACAATTTCCTCCCCAGCATAACAAGCCCCATAATTGCGGCAGCTATGGAGATCGACCAAACCGGCCTCATCTTAAAAACGTAAAATTTAATGAACTCCAGCGGCATCTTCCACCAACCTACCCCCTCTTCTCTCCTTCACTACTTGATACACTCCCCGACGAACCAGAGCCATCTCCCATCTTCACCAGTTCACCAGATTCTTCCACCCCATGCTCCTCCAACCCGGTATCAATTTCCTCACTCTCCCAGCTCCTTCCAAAATCCAAAGTTTTTTCGCTGTCATCATCACTTGAGTCCAGACACCCGGTCTTGATTCCTTCCACACCGACTTCCATAACCGAATCCCCTCTGTTACCAAACTCCCCCCTTTCGCTATCAGCCGGCGAACTCCGGCAATCCGACGACCCATCAGACCAAAAACCACCGGAATTCTTGATCGGGAACCCACTTCCACTAAATTCGACCCTCACCCTCGACCGCTCCAGATCCCTGGGATCCGAATCGGGATCGACCCAGCTAGGGTTATCGGAATCGACGCCGCCCTCTTCGCTCTCTTCCTCCGAGGACGCCCTCTCGGTACGGCGCTTATCGGAATCAAGGGCGAAGTAATCCGACTTGATAGCACCGCCATAGGAGTCGCTCTCGCCATCGAGGCCCTCGAAGGCCTTGGGCTCGTCGGCGGAGTGGGGACTCAGCAATTCCCAGCCTTCGAGGTCCGCGGCCTCTTCCATGGCGGCCTGAGACCTCGAAGCTTGAGATAAAGAAATTATTCGGTGATTTGTTCTTTGGGTTACCTGCGTTCCAAGGGGAAGGATGAGGGTAAGTTCTTTGAGTGAAGCGACTAGGGCGAAGCAAAGAAAAGGAATAAAAGGAGAATAAAAGGGGAGAGCGGCAGAAGCCGAGAACGACAGGTGTAAGGGTGGAGGGGAAGGAAAGTCCTTTGCTTATGCTTTTTATTTTGGCATTTTTTATAATCCGGTACGGGAATATACGGTATATTTTTGAAATTTTAGAATAATACTGTTAACAACAAACCTATCCTACTTATTCATTGCCACTGGCAGTGGATTGAGCGATATCATGTTAGAATCTAGCAAGCATGGTGGCCGGCGGTGTCCGGACATATTAATTTTATAAATATAAAAAATTAATTATTATAATAATAAATTTTAATATAAAATAAATTATAAATATAATAATTTAGTTTAAAATTTAATTAAGTAAACTATAAATATTTAAATTAATAGTTTAGATCAAAATATATTAAAACGATGAAATTATTTAAAAATTAATAATTTATAATATTTAGAATGTAGTAGGTATGGTGAATTATGGAGCATAATCTTATAATCTTAGCATATAATGCTTTATTTCAGATCATTCAATCTTTATCGGATACACGATTGCATTCTTTTTTGATTGTTTAAATGTAGTTGATAGTTGCCCATCTTCGTCCAGTGTCGCTGTATCCTCTGCATCTTTGTCGATGACGGCATCTTTGACATCACCCAGACGGCAGCAGGAAGATCATCCATCTTCACTTTCCCCATCCTCCACCGCTTCACTGAGGATATTTACGGTATCTTTACCCTCATCCTCACTCTCACCTACAAGCTCGTCTGCCAGCTCATGAACACTTTCAGACCCTCGACTTTTTCCTCAACATGCATTGCACCCTTTTCGTTGGAGAGATGACATAATTGGCCCTGATCCGGCAACCGCACATCATCATCGCAACTTCGAAAGAATTAAAGTACTCCTCAAGGAGGATCTTAATATCCTGCGCATTCTCAAGATCCAAATAGATTTTGTTTTTTCAGAAAGTTTGAAACTAATCTGATTTGATTGAAGATATTTTTTTTAACTATTTTAAATTTTAAGTTTTAAACTGAAATCTAAATTAAAAAAAAATACTGTAGGGACATATAGTATGCTTTGAGAATATTCTATAATTTGATGTGTCAATATAAAATATCACCTCTAATACTATTTATTATATTATATTATTTTATAGATATAGATATAAAATTAAAATATTTTTTATTTTTTATCATACTATTTTTATTTTTTTATCATACTATTTATATTTTTTATTTAAAAAATATAAATATAAAAAAACTTAACACATGATATTACGAGAGATTATTCTATAATCTTACGTATCAATACAAAATACCATCCTTAATATTCATGTATCGCTTTACTATTATTATATAGATAGATAGATTTAAAATATTTTTTATTTTTTTATCAAATTATTTATATTTATATTTTTAATTTTAAAATATAAAAAATAAAAATAATAAAATTTGATATGTGACATTACGGGAGATTATCCCATAATCTTACGTATCAACACAAATACCACCTCTAATATCCATGTTTACTATTATTATATAGATTTTTTATTTTTTTATTATATTATTTTTTATTTTTTTATCATACTGCATTCTCCAAAATTAAGATGGGTTCTAAATTTTGTTTCCTCAAAAAGTTTGAAACTAATCTGCTTCTGATTGAAGTTTTCTTTTTTTTTCAAGTACTTTGAAATTTTAAGTTTTAAACTGAAATCTAAATTAAAAAAAAATACGATAGGGACACATGGTACACTATAAGAATACTCTATAATCTGATGTATCAATATGAAATATCACTTTTGATATCTATTTATTATATTATTATTATTATATAGTTATAGATTTAAAATATTCTTCATTTTTTTTACCATACCATTCTTTATTTTTTATCATACTATTTATATTTATATTTTTATTTAAAAAATATAAAAAATAAAAAATAAATTTTGATACGTGGTATTGTAGAAAATTATCCTATAATTTTATGTGTCAATACAGAATACCACTCCTAATATTGTGTATCGCTTTTCTATTATTATATAGATAGATATAGATAGATTTAAAATTTTTTTTATTTTTTTATCATATTATTTATATTTATATTTTTAATTTAATTAAAAAAATAAAAAATAAAAATAAATATACGATGTTGTGGGAGGATAATCTTATATGTCAACATAAAATATCATTCTAATATTTATATATTATTTTATTATTATTATATAGATGGGATATATAATGGTCAAAAATTTATAAATTTAAATTAAATTAATTTATTAGATGAATCCAAATTTTTATTCAAATTTGATATTATAATAAATAAATAATTTAATTTAATTTATAATAAATTAAAATAATTTAGATAGATTAAATACTTAAGTATTATCTGGTTCAAAGGTTGGCAAACAGCACTTGACCTGTTGATGTGGTGTACTTTTGGGATCTTCTCTCTGTTTGCGTGATTATAGATTTGGGTTTTGTTCTGGCATATGGTGTATATGAATATGGGGTTCGTATTGAGATATCACGTGCTAGGATTGATGTGATAAGTTGTGTTGGTATCTTACACCTAATAATTGCTTCTGTGGGCAGACGTCCCACACGGGTGCATGCAAACATGCGCATCCTTTTCTCCTACTTACTGTTATTAATAGCACTCGTCCGGTGGTTTACGGACTGACAACGGCAACCACATGTGAAAAACAGACCAGTTGATGGAGCCCACCGATAAAAGATAGTTTTTATTTATATATGATCGCATGTATTTCCAAATTCCAATTAGACCAAATATTCTGGATATTGTTCGTATGATTTTTTTTGCTTGCTTTGATCAAATTCTGGCATTTTTTCCACTCTCCACTCTTTGATCCAGAGATTGATAATTTTGCTAGAGCTCCAGGTTGTCTTGGTTGATATTTGTTATCTTGGCCATAGATTAGAACTATTTATAATTTAATTTTAGATTAAAAATCGATCTAAATCAGACCAAATCGTATCGATCAGTTTGATTCTTGATTTTTATTTTTAAAAATTTTAATTTTTGATTCAAATTGATTAAAAATAAAAATTCAAAAATTAAATCAAAAATTATAATTATAATTTAAATTTATATTATTTATTATGTTAAGAACCGTTAGTTATATAGATAGATGATTGGATATTTAGATTTGATCTATTATTATAATTTACTATAATACTTGATTGTTTGTTTGTATTGTAGATAATATAATTTTTGATATATTATATTTTATTTATTATCAATTTATTATTTATCAAATATAATATACTATTACTTATCAATTATTAATTTTTAATGTAAAAAATTATCAATCAGATTTAACAGATTCTGAGTTTAATTAAATATAATATAATAAACTAACAATGAATCGACAATAATTATTAGAGTATATTATATCAAAAATAGATAATTAAAAATAAAAAAAATATTAAAAAAATCAAAAAATCGAACCAAATCGAATCGAAATTTTCAATTCAGTTTCGATTATTCGGATCAATTTTCGGTTTTCATTTTTTTGTTATTCGATTTTCGGATCGGATCGATTCGGATTGGGTTTAGTTGGTTAAAATCGAATGAACAGCCCTAGCCATAGCCACTTTACTACACTATGTGCATGTTTTTGAGTACATTTGTGCTCATCAAAAATAATTTTTGATTTAAAAATAAATTTTTGGATAAATTATGTCTGTAGTCCTTAAACTATATCAGATTTTTTAAAATCATCCCTAAACTATAAAAATCTAAATTTTAGTCTCCGAATTTTTTGAACCGCTTTAATGTTGCCCTTCGTCAATTTTCGATGTCTTTCTTGCATCGAAAATCCTATGTAGCAGTCATCGGTGCTTATATGGCAGTCACCAGTACTGATCTGAAATTAAAAAAATAATATATTATTATTATTATTATTTATAAATTTGATGCTTAAAAAATAATATTGTATTATTATTTTTATTTTTTTCATTCTTCTTCTTCTCCTTCCTCCCAACCGACCACTCCAGCCGTACCCCCGCCCGCCTTGGCGCACCTCCTTCGACTGCACCCCTACCCACTCTAGCCGCAACCCCTCTGACTGCACCCCTGCCTACCCCAGCCCCCCTCTCCTTACTCCCCTTCGGCCTCCTCTTCGGTGTTGAGGGTGAACGGTTGGTCATCATGGTTTAGAATCCTACTGTAGGCGATCTCTGATGATGATGAGGATAGAAGAAGGGCGAAGGAGGCGAGCCGCGACAAGGTGAAGAGAGGGAGATTGGAGGGGAGGAAGGACACAAGGGCAACCATGCGGACCCATCGCAGAAGAAAGAAAAAAAAAAACTCCTCCCTCTTCTGTTCGGTGGAAACAGAAAACCTCCTTTTTCCTCTTCTTCGACGCTCTCTCTCCTTCTCTCTCCCCCTCTTTGCCTCTCTCATGCGTGCTCACTTTCTCCCTCCTCTGTTTTGGTAGGAACCAAAATCGGATGTGTGGCGGGGGAGGTGCCGGGGCAGGCGGGGGGGGGGGTATGCGTCGGGGCGAGTGTTGCTCCTTGGATTGATTTTGATGATTACAAATTATTTGAAGGGGTACTATTGATTTTCGCTTGAAAAAGACTTATTGCACTTCAGGAGCAAAATCATAATTTTACCAAAATCCTGATTTGAAAGCATCAAATGATAGAACAAAAGATTTGTGATCCATTAGTGAAAATTTTATTATTTTTGGACTTGTATTTTAAAAGATATGCATGTTTGAAAAACATGAGTCGACTCATGGCACATGAGATGATTGGCACGCTGAATTCTTGGCCGGCACAAACTTGGCACACCCTGTGAGTCGATCCATGAGTCGACCCCCAAGGCATGAGTCGACCCATGAGTCGACCTCTGCGGGTTTTGGGCCAATTTTACTGAACCTTGCTTCCCATTTGATTTTCTGGTATTCTTCCAAAGAGGTCGACCCATGAGTCGACCCCCAGGCATGAGTCGACCCATGAGTCGACCTCTGTGACGGGATTGTTTTGCAACGGCTAGTTTTTAACCCATTTTAAGTGCTTTTAATGCTCATTTAATGTGGTCTAACGGCTCTATTTCAGCCCAGAATATTTTTCACTATTTCTTGAAGCTATAAAAGGGACAAATAGGTGGGAATCATTAAGAAGAGAGATTTTGAAAAAGAGAATTTCAAGCCAACTTTTCAGCCCTAAGCAAAAGCTCACTTAAAGCATTCAAGAAGCTTTTAATCCAAGCTCACCAACTCCTCAAGTGCACATTCAAGTCACCAACCACCTTGAGAAAATCAAAAAGAGTCTTCTTCTCTTTGAGTAAAGTGTATTTAAAGTCTTATTCGCTCATTAAAGGAGCTTTCTTTGTACTTACTTGTGCTATTCATTGTTATACTTTGCTTGAGTTATTATTTTTATTTTGGAAGGGTTCCAAAACAAGGGAAGGTTGATCCGAATCTTGAATCGGAGTGTATTGGATTGGCTTGTACCCGAAAAATAAGTGGACTAGCTTGGGATAGCTAGAGTCGGAGTTTTCGATGTTTGTATTTGGGTTGAATACAAAATTAGTGGATTGAAATTCTCAAGTAGGAGCTTGGAGAGTGGATGTAGGTGCAAGGTTGGCACCGAACCACTATAAATCCTTTTGTTTGTGTTGTGCCTAATTGCTCTTCTTTAACTCTTCATTATTCTCTTGCATTCTTGCATTTAGTCATTAGCCTTGAATTAACTTTACTCTCCCTATTTATTTAGCTATTGTCAAACATTAATCATAAGACATAAGTTAAGCTTAAAATTTTTTAGAAACCCAATTCACCCCCCCCTCTTGGGTTGCATAGCTGGGCAATAAGTGGTATCAGAGCCCGGTGCTCTAGCCCTACTTTAATCTAAACAATCAAAGAGCCAAAGATCTATGACAACTCAAGTCGGCACTTCTCTAACCGAGGGACAGTCCACTAACCGACCTCCTCTTTTCAATGGGTCTAATTACACCTATTGGAAAGCTCGGATAAAAATATTCATTCAAGCACTAGACTATGATATGTGGAGTATCATAGTGAACGGCCCTCACACACCCACTAAGATTATTGATGGTATGGAATCAGCCAAACCCGAAAGAGAGTGGGATGAGGTTGATAAGAAAATGGTCCAATTAAATGCTAGAGCTATGAATGTTCTATATTATGCTCTTGATGCTAACGAATTTAATCGCATTTCTACTTACTTGTCTGCTAAAGAAATATGGGATAGGTTAGAAGTAACCCATGAAGGAACCAATCAAGTAAAGGAGTCCAAAATCAACATGCTTGTGCATAAATATGAATTGTTTAAAATAGAGCATGATGAGTCCATAACTGATATGTTTACCTGCTTTACTAATATTATAAATGGTTTAAAGAGTCTTGGTAAGTCCTATACTAACAGTGAGCTTGTAAGAAAGATTCTCAGGTCCTTACCAAGAACTTGGGAAGCCAAAGTGACCGCCATCCAAGAAGCCAAGGACTTGAACATTCTACCCTTGGAAGAGCTTTTTGGATCATTGATGACTCATGAGCTGAGCATGAAGCAACATCAAGAGGAAGAAGTCAAAAAGAAGAGAACAATCGCCCTCAAATCCACAGCTCCACCAGATGAAGAAACTGATGACACTGAAGATGAAGAACAGGATGAAGAGATGGCACTCATTACCCGAAGATTCAAGAAATTTTTGAGAAAAAGAAAACAAGGGATGAGGAAGAGACCATTCACAAAAGGGGAATAGAGCAAAGAAAAGGAGAAAGACCAACCCCTTATCTGCTACGAATGCAAGAAACCGAGACACTTCAAGTCCGAATGCCCACAACTGAATAAGGGTCCCAAGAAGTACAAGAAGAAGGCCATGATGGCCACTTAGAGTGGGAGTGATGACTCAAGCTCCGAAGAGGAAGACTCGACTGAACAAGCCAACCTGTGCCTTATGGCACATGAAAATGAGGTAATTTCCGAAACTCCTGGTGACTTTACATTTGAAGAACTGCATGAAGCTTTTTGTGATTTAGTTGATGAACTAAAAAAACTAGGGATAAAGAACAAAGATCTAAAATCGAAAAATCAATCTTTATTAAAATAAAATGAAAGCATTTCAATTGAAAAATCTACCCTGTTTCAAGAAAATCAAAGTTTAAAGAATGAAATTGCTAAGTTAAAACCATTAGTTGAAAAATTCACCTTGAGTTCAAATAAACTTAATATGATTCTTGAAAATCAAAAGGCCGTGTATGATAAGGCTGGACTTGGCTATAACCCCTTGAAGAAATAAAAGTATCTAAAAAATATCTATGTAAACTCTTTAAGTAACAAGTCTTCTAATATTACATGTTTCAAATGTGGTAGAGTAGGACATAAGTCATACACTTGCTTCTCTAACACATCTGCAAACTCAAATATAAAGAAAATATGGATTCCAAAAGGAACCATTATGACTAACCAAAAAGGATCCAAGAAAGCTTGGGTACCTAAAACAAAAATTTGACTTTTGCTTGCAGGTGTGTCTAGCATCCCAAGGAGGAAACAGAAAATGATATCTTGACAGCGGATGCTCGAGACACATGACTGGTGATGAATCCCAATTCATCACTCTTGATGCTAAGAATGGAGGGATGGTCACCTTTGGAGACAATGACAAAGAAAAGATCATCGGTATAGGTAACATTGGTATCACTCCCTCCAAATACATTGAAAATATTTTGTTAGTAGATGGTTTAAAGCATAATTTACTAAGCATCAGTCAATTTTGTGATAAAGGATACAAAGTTGTTTTTGAATCTTCTGTTTGCATTGTAACTAGTCCTATTAATGATGGCATTAAATTTATGAGACATAGACATGGTAATATTTATATGGTAGATTTGAATGATCTATCCAAAATAAACATGCAATGCCTAGTATCCTTGAATGCCAAAATTAATGAGACTAGTTGGCTTTGGCATCGTAGGCTTGCACATATTAGCATGCATTCACTTTCAAAATTAATTAAGAAAGAATTGGTTCTTGGTTTGCCAAAATTGAATTTTGAAAAGGATAGAATTTGTGATGCATGCCAACTAGGTAAACAAACAAGAGTTTCATTTAAATCCAAAAATATTGTTTCAACCTCTAGACCTTTAGAACTTTTGTATATGGACTTATTTGGACCTACTAGAACTACTAGTCTAGGAGGAAAACGATATGATTTTGTAATTATTGATGATTACTCCCATTTTACTTGGATTTTCTTTCTGGCACACAAGGATGAAACTTTTCAAGTTTTCACTAAATTTTACCGAAAAGTCACTAATGAGAAAGGTTTTTCAATTCAAAATATTCGAAGTGATCATGGAACTGAATTTGAAAATCAAGACTTTGAAAAATTTTGTGATGAAAAAGGAATAGGCCATAATTTTTCTGCACCGAGGACACCCCAACAAAATGGGGTAGTAGAAAGAAAAAATAGAACCCTAGAAGAAATGGCCCGTACCATGCTATGTGAAAGCAACCGTCCAAGATACTTTTGGGCGGAAGCTATTAACACAGTATGTTATATTTTAAATCGTGCTTTGATTAGACAAATTTTAAAGAAAACCCCCTATGAGCTTTGGAAAGAAAGAAAACCTAATATTGCTTATTTTTATATTTTTGGTTGCCGATGTTTTGTATTAAATAATGATAAAGAAAGACTTGAAAAATTTGATGTAAAATTAGATGAAGCTATTTTTCTTGGTTACTCCTCCACTAGTAAAGCTTTTAGAGTTTTTAACAAAAGAACTTTAGTAGTAGAGGAGTCAATACATGTTGTCTTTGATGAATCTAACGATCTTCCTTTAAGGAAGAATGAAGGTATTGATGATGCAGATCCTCTTATAGAAGGAATGAAGGAGATCACTCTGAAGGATTCAACAATTCAAGATGATGAGGAACATGAAGACAAACAGGATGAGGAAGGTGAAGAACATCAAGAACAATCTCGAGGTACAAATGATCTACCTAAAGAATGGAGGTATGTTCACAATCACCCTAAGGAGCTAATTATAGGTGATCCTGAGCATGGGGTAAGAACTCGTTCTTCACTTAAAGATGTATTTAATCATGGTACTTTTGTCTCTCATCTTGAACCTAAAACTATTGAAGAAGCTGAAAATGATTATAATTGGATTAATGCAATGCAAGAGAAACTTAATCAATTTGAAAGAAATAACGTATGGACTTTAGTATCAAGACCTAAAAATTATTCAATAATTGGCACAAAATGGATCTTTAGGAATAAATTAGATGAACATGGAAATGTAATAAGAAATAAAGCAAGATTGGTTGCTAAAGGTTATAATCAAGAAGAAGAAATTGATTTTGATGAGATCTTTGCACCAGTTGCTAGATTAGAGGCCATTAGACTTCTACTTGCATATGCTTGCTTTATAAATTTTAAATTATTTCAGATGGATGTCAAAAGTATATTTTTGAATGGATATATTGCTGAAGAAATCTATGTAGAACAACCCCCAGGTTTTGAAAATCATGCTTTTTCTAATCATGTTTTTAAATTAAATAAAGCTCTATATGGTTTGAAACAAGCACCTAGGGCTTGGTATGATAGGCTAAACAAATTTTTACTAAATAATGGTTTTTCAAGAGGTAATGTAGACACAATCTTTTTCATTAAAAG
Organism: Elaeis guineensis; assembly: GCF_000442705.2. Classification (NCBI taxonomy): domain Eukaryota; kingdom Viridiplantae; phylum Streptophyta; class Magnoliopsida; order Arecales; family Arecaceae; genus Elaeis; species Elaeis guineensis. Next base: position 10,927,910 of record NC_026001.2, read on the forward strand.
AAATCAAAATGATATGTTAATTATACAGATATATGTTGATGACATTATTTTTGGATCTACTAATGAATTTCTTTGTCAAGACTTTGCTAAGCTCATGCAGAGGGAGTTCGAGATGAGCATGATGGGAGAACTTACATTCTTCCTCGGACTCCAAATCAAACAAACAAAGGAAGGAATCTCCATCATCCAAAGCAAGTACACAAAGGAATTACTCAAAAGATTTGGAATGGAGAACTCCAAAGCAATTGGCACACCCATGAGCCCTTCATGTAAGCTTGACAAAGATGAAGAAGGTAAAAGTGTAGACTTAAAATATTATAGAGGTATGATTGGCTCTCTATTATATTTAACTGCAAGTAGACCTGATATCATATTTAGTGTTTGTCTGTGTGCTAGATTTCAATCTAATCCTAAAGAATCTCATTTGAATGCTGTTAAAAGAATCCTTAGATATTTAAATGGTACTCAAACTCTAAGATTATGGTACTCTAAGGACTCATTAATTGATTTAATAGGATATTCAGATGCTGACTTTGCTGGATGTAGATTAGATAGAAAAAGCACTAGTGAAACTTGCCAATTTCTCGGAGTTAACCTAATCTCCTGGTTTAGCAAGAAACAAAATTCGATAGTACTGTCTACGACCGAGGCTGAATACATTACAGCCGGAAGTTGTTGTACTCAAATCTTGTGGATTAAGCAACAACTCGAAGATTTTGATATCAAACTTAATGAAACACCCATAAGATATGATAACACTAGTACCATAAATCTTACTAAAAATCTAATTCAGTATTCTAGGTCTAAACATATTGAAATCAGACATCATTTTATAAGAGAACATGTTCAAAACAAAGATATAATTCTTGACTATGTTTGTACTGAAAAATAATTAGCCGATATTTTTACAAAGACCCTAAGTGAAGATAGATTCTGTGAAATTAAGAGAGAGCTAGGAGAAGACTAAGTCTTTTTCATTTTTCTTTTTTTTTAATACTTTATGATTTGTGTGAGGCATCTGATTGTCCACGTAAGCATCGATTCGAATGAAAGAAGTAAACCAATGAGAGAAAATCGTCGGAAACCATCGGAAGGACAACATTAAAACGGTTTAGAAAGTTTGGAGACTGAAATTTAAATTTTTATAGTTTAGGAATCATTTAAAAAAATCCGATATAGTTTAAAGATTTCAAAGATAATTTATCTTAGATTTTTAGATATTTGATAATAATTCAAAAATAATTTTAAATTATATTAAAAAAAATTAAAAATATGATTTATGTAAAGTTGATCTCTTTTCACTTTCTGTAGATGCAGTCTCGCAAACCAAATATCATGTCAGTGAAATTTTTTTTATAAAAGAAATGCATTATCCCTCTATACCCCTCGTATATCTATTTCTTTTCAATTTTTATAAACATATCATGACTCTTCTTTTCCAACCCTAAACGTTCTGAACTCTCCTTGAGATAAATTTTTTAATTTTTTTTTAAAAAAGAAAAAAAATCACTAGAAAAACTCTATCATCCATCTTCTTCTTATCTTTTTCATTTTTATTGAAATATAAATTTAACTCATCATTATTCCCGATTTTCCTCTTCACAACGCCTTTGTTCTTTTCATCTCTCCTATTTTGATCAGAATCTTGCAAAGTACAGTTTCGTGCTTCTCTTCTTCTCCTATCTAAAATCAAGTACTAACCCTCTTGGTCTCACATTCATTTCCTTTTCAAGCGGCATCGCCAATAAAAAATACGGTAAGTTTTCTCTGTCCCCTCCCTCATTGTTACTTTTTTCTATCAATCCTCTCTAACATAGCTTTGAAGATCTAGATGTAGGAAAGTACCACAGGTTTGCAACATATATCCTATTATAATAGAGTAGTTTCGTCCCATTTTCGAACTAGGGCCAGTAGAGTCCACGATAATTTTTCATCCCCATGCTAGCCACATATTTTTTTTATAGAAAAATATATTATCACATGTTGTCATCATAGGATGCTCAGTATTGATGATGAATAATCCATCGCAATATTTTTTAATTTGAAAATAAATTAATTTATTTATCAAAATATCTGATTGATTTTTAGGCACTATTATACCATCAGTCATCATGTATTATTGAATTGAACAAATGACAGGACATGTGGTCCTTCAGACTTTCTTCCTAAAGATTTTTTAAATACATATCATTGAATACATCTGAAATTGCATTGCAAGATTGATGCTTCAAACAATCTCACTCTTTTATAAATACATAGCAGAACCTTTCAAAGGTTTGGTTGTGTAATCTCCCAATTACTAATGGCTCACATTTTAATAGCTCCATATCACTGCACCAGGAGTCAACACGATATCTTATTTTTGTATATCTAAATTATATATTTTTTTAATTTATTATTATCTTTATATATTATATAATGTACTGAACTATATTGGTGCTGTTGATGGAACACATGTTCGAATAGTAGTTCTTGTGAATAAGCAAATTTCATATATAGGAAGAAAATCTTATTATACATAGAATATTATTACTACATGTAGGTTTGATATGTGTTTTACATTTGTTTGGACTGGTTGGAAAGGCACTGCTCATGATACACGTATATTCATTGAGACTCTGTGAAGATCAGGCTTAAATTTTCCACATCTAAGAGGTGGTGAGTATAACAAATAAATTCAATAACAAACTTTAGAATTGGAATGAATAATTATTCTATTTGACATAATATTATTTATATTTTGATAAAAAAATATTATATTGTTGATGTTGGATATCCGAACATGAAAGGGTACTTGGCACATTATAGAGGAGAACGATCACATGTTCTATAATTTTGATGTAGTAGTCAACCATTATGAGGACCAAATGAGGTATTCAATCAAGCCCATACATCACTTCGAAAAATTATAGAGCGTACATTTGAAGTTTGGAAAAATAGATGGGCTATACTTAGCTGAATAATTTCATATAAGCTGGATGGTCAAATAAGAATTATTGTTGCTAGCATGGCAATTCATAACTATATTAGAAAGCATGCAAAGCATCATGAGAAGTTTGATAAAATAAATAATGATGATAACTATATACCATTTATTATGAGCGATCTTAACCATGAGGATATTATACAAGAGCCCATACCAAATATTGTGGCATAAGATGATAGGTTTATGGCTCAAGTACGTGATAGAATACATGATTTATTAATGAATAGTATTGGATGGATGTCTGATCAAGACACCATCTTCCAAGATCTTTTCGGTACTGCACGATGCAGCAGAAAGAAAGAAGAAATAAACAGAAAACAATCAAAATACATGGATCAGCTACAAAAGGGCTCACCTCTACGGGAAAAAGAAATTTTACAAGAGTAGATCTCATCCTCAACTCTCGTACACCCAATTTCTCTCTCACAAAAAGTTTTTCCTCACAAAAGCTCTCTCTCTTGGAAGACCCTCTGAACCTCTGAAGCGACCGCTGTCCGCTGTCCAAGAGCCCTGCTCCTCTCTACAGTATACGGCAGTTCTCTCTCCTTCGGATCTCTGGTCTTCACGCCGCACGGGTCTCTGTTCGTGAATAAAAAGCCACACTAGGAGACCATAGGTTACTGTTCCCGTGAATAATAACCAAATCATGGCTTTCCGTGAGAGAACCAAGCCACCACGCGTCACTGTTCCCCAAATAACCTTTTATAGGCTTAATCCCATGTTAGATTAGGTTTAGGACTCCTAAATCAACCAATTAAGTCCCTAAACTATCGGATCGAGTTCCAGATCAACCCACACCATCCGATCGCACTTCGGTCCACGGAATAGTACCGTGGACCATGAGAAATGGTTGGAAAACACCCATGCGGTTCACGCACTGGGCCGTGGACCACTCGGTCTACGGTGGACCGGGGTACAGGCCCCAGGCACGACTCCTGGGCCTGGGCCGGCTCGCGCGCGCGCCCGTGCCTGGGTCGCGCGCCCCACGTTGGGCCGCCCCCTGTGTGCTTGGCCCATGCGCTGCCGTGCGCTGGGCGACGTCCTGCAGCCTGCGGCAGCACCGTCGTGCTCCATCACCTCGGATTGCGTGCTGACTTCAAAAATATGTATCTTCTCCGTTCGAGCTCCATTTGGGGTGTTCTTGATCTCGTTGGACTCTATTTTTCACCACGGACCTTATTGTGGGCTCAATGTGAATTGAATCTCGAAGCATCAAATCTTGATAATCTCCACCTCGACTCGATATTCGACCTCCTTCTAACTCCGAGAGCTTCTGGATCTCCTCGCCCCATACCTGGGACAATCGTCTGCTGATCATGGATGGACAAATATGGAGTTGAGCCAAGCCACTCGATCCCATCTCCATCGTATGCTGTGCTCCTCCTGACCTGAGATCTACTCGGGCATCGTCCTGCGGCAATAGGAATCTCACCTTGCGACGTCGCCTCTCGTCCTCCCGAATCTCTTATCTCATGTCCGATCCACTTTCACCTGGAGCTCCACCTCGCTCTAGGCTCTACCTGACTCCCGAAGCTCCACCTCGCAATGGGCTTCCGCCAGATAATAATGTCCTCTGCTCTCCTTCTTCCTCTCCAACACAATCCTATCACCGCGTAACACCTTCAGGATTCCTCCATCAGTTACCGTCCTGTAGCCTCTCGAATCCAGTCTGCTAAGTGAGATAAGACTCCGTCTGAAATCAGGTATGTATGGACCTCCCTCAATCTCCTCACTGCACCATCATATGTCATCCAGCTGACCGTTCGATACCTTTGATCGCACAGCTCGATCCATCTGGCAGATATACAGTGCCCTCACTATTCTCCAAGAAGTCAAACTACTCCTCTCTGCAATATACATGATGGATGCATGTAGAATCTAATATCTACTGCTGGAATAAGTAGATACTCATCAGATATCTCTAGGATATCTCCATCTGAATCGCTGCCAGCCGTCACTACAGCAGCCACCGTTCGATTTTTGAGTTGAGGACAATCTCTGGCTAGATGCTCCAACTCTTTACACTGGTAACACCTGGCTTTGCTCAAGTCCCTCCTGGACTTGAACCGTCCTCATCGCGATCTTCTGTCGCTCCGTCTACCGCCTCCTGCTCCTCAGAAGCCACCAAAACTGAGCTACCGCCATCTGAGCTCGAAGCTGGGTTCTCCCTCCTGAGAACTCGTTCTAGAGTATCGCCGGGTGACCTCGTCCATCTTGATGGTGCTTTCTCCACTAGAAGAGCAGTCATCAAGGACTCGTACGAAGGTGAAAGCAATGCTAGCAAAATCAGCGCTCTGGTCTTCTCAACATTCTCACCAACGCTGAGGAGGTCGGTGAGGATCTTTTGGAGTAGCTGAGATGCTCCTGCACACTCTATCCCTCGGCCATCCATACTGGTAAAACTATCTCCAGAAGAAAAGAGTGTTGGTGAGAGACTTCGTCATGTACAACTCCTCGAGCTTCGACCACAGCACCATCAAAAAATCTCACTCAGCATAGGATCACACCTCATCCGCTAGGTATAGGCGATGGTACTAACCGCCTGCATCTGTAGCCATTTTCAATCCCGCACCTCCATGGTGGTTGGCTTCTTCTCGCACAAGAGAGCATTGATCAACCCTGTTGGATAAGCACGACCTTCACCCTTGCCTGCCACAAGGAGAAATTGCTCTTACCATCAAATTTATTGATCTCCATCTTGATTGATCTTGTCTTCTCCATCTTCAGTTTTGTTCACCACCGCTGCAATCTACATCCTTATACTGCCTCGCTCTGATACCACTTGTTGGGTGGATGTCTGGCCAGGACACCACTTCTCAAGATCTTTTCGGTACTGCACGATGCAGTAGAAAGAAAGAAAAAATAAACAAAAAATAATCAAAATACTAGATCAGCCACAAAAAGGCTCGCCTCCACGGAGCATGCAAACTTCACAATAAAAAAAAAATTACAAGAGGAGATCTCATCCTCAACCTCGTACATCCAATTTCTCTCTCACAGAAAGTTTTTCCTCACAAAAGCTCTCTTTTTGGAAGACCCCCTAAATCTCTGAAGCAACCGCTGTCCAGGAGACCTGCTCCTTCTCTCTACCGCGTATGGCAGCTCTCTCTCTCCTTTGGATCTCTGGTCTTTCATCGCACGGGTCTCTGTTCGCGAACAAAAAGCCACAGCAGGAGACCACAGGTTACTGTTTCCATGAATAGTAACCAAATCACGACTTTCCGTAAGAAACCAACCACCACGTGGCCACTGTTCCCCAAACGGCCTTTTATAGGCTTAATCTCGTGTTAGATTAGGTTTAGGACTTCTAAATCAACTCAATTAAGTCCTGAACCGTTGGATCGAATCTGGATCAACCCATGCCGTCCGATCGTACTTTGGTTTACGAAATAGTGCTGTGAACCATGAGAAACGGCTGGAAAATGCCCACGCGGTCCACGCGCTGGGCCATGGACCGGGGTACAGGCCCCAGGCGCGGCGCCTGGGCTGGGCCGCGCCGTACGGGCCGCGTGCGCCGCCCGGCCTGGGCCACCCTGCACGCCTGGCCCGCGCAGGACTGCATCCCGCCATCAGCCACCAGTGTCCTCCATTGTCTCGAATTGCGTGCTACTTCAAAAGTACATATCTTCTCTTTCGAGCTCCGTTTGGGATGTTCTTGATCTCGTTGGACTCAATGTGGATCGAATCTCGAGACGTCAAATCCTAACAAATAGATAGGTATTGAAGTATGTTAGTATAACCTCCTTTGGATTGAACATGTTTAACAATTATTTATTTAATTTTATTTTATTTTTATATTAGATATATAAAAAAAACTATTGTAAATTTTTATTAATTAAATTTATTTCATCATGGTATTCATTTATGTCATATCTAAATAATTTTAGAATCATTTTAGATAATTATTTTTTTTGATCATTTTGTTATTTAAAAAAACTTTTGTGTTTGTCAACCAAACACACAACTAAGTACTTCTGCTATTTCAGAACAGCTTTTAAATCTTCACAACCAAATAATTTATAGCAAAAAATTAATTTATCTTGAAATAATTTTTGATCTCAAAATATAGTTTTTATCAAAAATACTTTTTAACCAAAAGCTATCACTCTAAAACAGCTCTATTTTTTTCACTCATTATAAGTTGAAATCTAGATTTTTTTAACAAAAAAAAATTTGCAAAGATAATCATCAGCACTCATGCCCTCCTTGAAAATCTAAAATTTATTTTAACAAATATCTTTCATATGATATTATATTTTTAACAAAAACATGATGCAAAAAATATATTTGATTATTTTTTTATATTTTTAAATAATTTTTTATTTTTAAATAATAAAAATATAAAAAAATTATTTTCATATTTTTTCGATTCTCTTCCCCTCTCAATTTTTTCATTTTCATTCGATCTAGTTCTCAACCCAATGCAAAACTATCCCTTATCCTCGATCACATTGCATGCCCCATCCCCACTCTCTCTCCCTCTGTTGCTCTTTCAACTACCCATCCATATGAAATTGAGCTCTTTCTCTTTCTTTCTCATCGTCAACTCTCATTATTTAATTAAAAAAATAATAAATCAAATATATTTTATATTATTAAAAATTTAAAAAAAATAATTTTTTTATTTTAAATATTTTTTAAAAATTGACAATAATATCAGATGTAGAGTTTTTTGTTTTTTTTTTTTTTTTTTTTTTTTTTTTTTTTGGCGTGCGTTTAAACATTTAGAGGTTCTAGCACGACGCACCATCATGTACTAACAACTCCCTTCACGTGGACCAAACCCAGATTCTTGATCAGACCGAGCCCAATAATGCTCGGGGAATTAAGGTACCGAAAAGGCAAAAGTTACGAAAGAGGATCGACGACCCTGGGAGTCGAGTCTTCGCCTTTGTCTTTAGTGGTAAGATGGCATCGAGTCTTCGCCCCTTGTCTTTAGTGGTCAGATATCATGGAGTCTTCGTCCTTTGTCTTTTAGTGGTAAGATAGCTTATCATCCGAACTAAATTTTGGTGATGGAACATTTCTAATGGAATCACTAAGAGAAATGGTGCCAATCAGTGGACTAATTGGCAACTTTAATAGCTTCAAATTGTCTTTTATCCAAAACAAAAACAACGCGCCATAGCTTTCATCATTATGGTGGTCCACAAAAATGATGTGCGATAGAAGAGATATTTAGGACCACCCTTCTTACCTAAACCTAAATCGTGGTCACGAATGTCACTTAGAGCTTCCAACTTAAAATAATTGTTCTACCAATAATTAAGTTATTATTTTAAAAAATATTTGAGATCTTTCACTAATATTTTGTGTGTAATAGGTTAGTAGGCCTATACTTAGGAAGAAAATGTGTAGGGTTGGATCCAGGCCGATACGCGAAGGAGGTTGGATAAGGATAAAATGTACATGTAGGTCTAAATCTTTATCCAATTGCTGTAGAAATTAAAGCCAGTCCTACAACTAAAATAATTATAAAAATTAGCTTATAACCTCATGCGATGCATGAGATGTAATTTTTTTAATGTAATATTTCATTTTATTTATCCAACCTGAGGATATTGGAGGGAGAAGCCCGATGCTGGTGATGATGAAGAGAAAGGCGATCACAGAGATGGATGTTAAATAAAAATATTAAAAAATAATAATATAAAAAAATCATAAATATTTTATAATTTTTAAATTTGGTAGCCGATGATTTTAAAATATCAAAACATTAAACATCTACTTATATCCCTTATGCTCCCTGCTTAAATGAAATTTTAATAAAAACTAAGTCTTGAAAATTTTTTAAAATCATAATAAATTCATCAATATATTATAGCTGTATGATTTAACGATTCTTTAGTCGACGTTTGCTTGCCTTTTAAGGAAAGATAGCTAGGTTTCTGTGTTGGGTATTTTTTTACACCGATGATGATGTGGAGAAAGACGACGGCAGAGATGGTGGAAGGAAGACGACAGCAAAGATAGAAGCCCAATCAATGCAAGGGCCTCATCTTTTTCTTCCTCTTATCCACTATGCAGTGCGATCGGACGAATAGATGGTGGATTGAAGGACTTTTAGAGAGAGGCACAAAATACTCTTGTCAGACCATCGAAAAAGAGCAAAGGAGGAGAGGAAGGGGGCTTCTATGACCATGAGCCCTTCGACCCTGGCGACCACCCCCTGCCTGCCTCCCCTGGCCGATAGTAGCACCCCGTTCACATTGCCTACTAAGGCATCTCGAGCTCCTACTACCAGTAGGCTGCCATCGAGGCCTATCCCTCCTCCTCCCATCTCCCTTTCTTTTCTTGCACAGTGCGAGAAGGTGGATGGATGGATTAAAGGAGCAATTTTAGAGAGAGGTGCATACTATCCTTGATATATAGACCACCAAAAAGCAACAAAGGAGGAGGAATAGGGCTTCTATGACTGTGAGGCCTTCAGTGCTAGCAACCACCCCCCGCTCGCCCCCCTCGATCGCCAGTGGCATCCTATTCACATCACCTACCAAGGCGTCTCGAGGCTCCTACTATCAGAAGGCTACCACTAAGCCTTACCCTTCCTCCTCCCATCCCCCCTTCCTCCCTTGCCTGCACATGGAGGTTGTCTTTCCATCCTCTTCAAGGATGGCTCCATCGATCATGCAGTCATCCCCATCAAGAATTCCTTGGACGGTCCCATCCCCACAACCTCGACCTCCTCCTCCACTACTCGACAATCTACATCATCGATGAGCTCCTCCTCCCCATCAACTACTACCTCCTCACCCTCCCAAAAGCCTCCAGGTCAGCCCTCCGTCGCATCATCAGCCACCCCCAAGCCCTCGACCACTGCCGCCATTGCCTTCGGGCACTTGATTTGGAGGTGGAGGAGGTTGCCCATCAAGACATCCCAAGCTCCTATTGCCAGAAGGCCACCATCGAAGCCTATCCCTCCTCCCATCCCTCCTTTCTCTCTTGCATAGTGTGATCAAGCAGATGGATGGTGGACTAAAAGAGGACTTTTAAAGAGAGGTGTACAATACCCTTGTCAGACCATTGGAAAGGAGTAGAGGAAGAGAGGAAGGATGCTTCTGTGACCGCAAGGCCTTTGGCACTAATGACCACTAAGGCTAGCAAAATATGACCCGACCCGTCAGTCCGATCCATGTTCGATCCACCATAAATAGGTTTAGATTTATACTAAATAGATTTGAGTCATAAACGGATCAACCCATTTAATAAGTGGGTCGGATTTGAATTTTAGATATCTGATCCATTTAACCGATTTAATATTCAAGTCGGATTGAGTCAGATAATCCATTTAACCTGTTTAACATATTTTTGATCCATTTAACCTGACCTATTTAACCTGTTTAACCCATTTAAGATCCGTTTAACCTGTTTAAAATCTGTTTAACCTGTTTCTGACCTATTTAACCCGATCCGTTTAATCTGTTTAATCTGTTTAACCCGTTTAATCTAATTTGACCTATTTAATAAATAGATTAAATAGATCGGATTACCTGTTTAATAAACAAGCCGGATTCAAGTTTGAATTTTTGACCCGTTTAATAAATAGGTCGGATTTGGATTGATGATTTTCTGACTTGACCAGTTTATGATCCGATCCGTTTATGATCTGATCCAACTCGATTGCCACCCCTAGCGACCACCCCCCACCTACCTCCCTCAGCCACCAGCAATGCCCCGTTTGTATTGTCTACTGAGGCATCCTGGGCTCCTACTACTAGTAGGTTGCCGTCGAGGCCTACCCCTCCTCCTCCCATCCCCCTTTCCTCCCCATCCTCACATGAAGGCCACCTTTTTTCACCCTTGAGAATGGCTCTGGTGACTACACAGTCATCCCCATTGAGAATTCCCTTGATGGTCCCATCCCCCGTAACCTTTGACCTCCTCCACTACCTGGCAAAATCTGCATTGTTGGCGAGCTCCTCCTCTTGGTCAACTGCTGCCTCCTCATCCTTCCAAGAGCCCCCAGGTCGACCCTCCACTACATCATCAGCGACCACTATTGCCATCACCTTCGGGCACTTGATCTGGAGATGGAGGAGGTCTCCAACGCTGCCCAATTTATGGTAGAGGGTAGGATGTTCGAGTGATACGATCGTTTTTTTTTTTTTAGAGTCCTTCCTGAATCCATGCCATGAGTACCTTCGCACTTCCTAAGGCGAAGAGACACATGACAGATTGTACCATCGGAAGAAATAAACACGTGGTGGATGGAGGTTAATGTCTCCACTTTAATATATAATATATATTAATTATATTTTTATATTTATATGAAATTTTATTAAACTGATTCATATAGCTAGAATTATGCTTAGAACTTTTTTAGTTTCCAATTTTAGAGATGATGTATGAAACACAGAGATGAGCCATCAAGATGGTATGATCATGTGAACGATGATAAATTTTAATTTTCAATGAATATTTTAGAGTATATGTAATAAATCAAAAAACTTTTAAATGATCTACTTCCTCGAAGGAAAGGAGGGAGGGAGGGAGGCAGATTAAGTTTGAAATGAGATTTTTTTTTTTTTTGGTAAGAAAGTTTGAAAATGAGATTGACGTTTTGAATAATTTACTATCAAAAAAGTTTTTATTAATATAATTTTACAAGGATTAGTCCCTCCCACTCTTCCAACGACCTAAGCTCCAGAATCATTTCGCTAGCTATTGTAATAATCATCTCACTATCCCAAAATTTTAATCTAATATCTGGTTCACTAGTTCTACTTTTCAAAGTTTGAGTTCTTCCGTACGTAGGGACTGCGCACCATAACATTTTCTGCTTTCAGAATATACAAAGATGAAATGCTTCCACTAGGGTGTCTCCTTTGACCATTTGCTCCTTCTCTTGCTCCAATGGCAGAAGCTATTCTGAAGCCTTTTTTTCTTCCTTTTTGCGGACAAATGAGATTTTCTAATGTATTATAAGTTCTCTAACCACCTAACTGTACAAATCTTTGAAGGTCCACCACCATGATCGTAACATCATCCCTGTTGCCCCTACTGCAGGACATGTCCACAAGATCTTTACAAGACTTCAAGGAGTTCTTATGTCTCATAACGACATCCACTGCCTCTTGATCAGTTACCTAATCAATCGAAGTTCACCAAATTATATATATGCATATACATTATCAAATCACTAATTAATAGCGGGCAAAAATTAAGTATACCTTATCCCACAAGCCATCAGAGGCCATTATTAGAAACTCGCAATCTGGAGTTATTCTGAGCTTATTGGTCTCGGGCTCAGAGATGATCCACTCCTTCATATTTACATCTCCAATTGCTCTAGAGACAGCAAGCGAGTCCATAACTCTCCATATTCCATTGCTACAACTCACATATCCCCCCTGTCATGAATTTAGAGTGACAAAAATTAGATCTATTAAACTAACAAGATTACTCTCTCTTGAATTATGACATAAACATCAGAAAAGTAACTCACCGAGCTCTCGATTCGAATGCGCTCGTCTTCTCTTCCAGCACGATGGTCCCTTGTGAGGGCATTTGCTACTCCTTGTTTACACATAACCACTCTGCAGTCACCAACATTGGCTACATGCAACTCTCCATCCTTAATGAATGCAGTAGCTGCACATGCTCCACTGCTCACACCCTATCAAACAAAATCTCAATCAGATTATATAATTTTCTCAGAAAGAATGACAGTTATATAAGCAGTTGCTAATTTGTAGGGAGATCTAAATGTGATCGTGCCCATGGCATCAATCCCTTGGAAGTAAACAATTGTCATATTTCTGTTCCACAACCAAAATCTTCAAGCAAGGCCAGCATGTAACATTGTTCATTGCTTATTCTTATAAAAGACATTCTGGAAGAAAATATTTTAAAAAGTAATTCAGAATATTAAGAAGTTGAAAGAGAGGACGGTCTTCTCATTTCATTTCTCGATGCAACATGTGGTGGCTCATCCACCACTTTGTTTTAAAAAATAAAGTGAAAGACCAAATGGTCAAGATTATTTGTACTTCTTTGAACATTTCTATTTCTGGAACTATGAGGCCTACCATTGATGACTAGATCAATAAATTGGCACATGAAAGTAAGGTTTAACATCACTAGAAAAACATTCATCTTTAGAATTCAACCCTAGCCCTCAATTTAAGAAAAGAAAAAAGAAAACTTCAAATGTGCTTGGTTTTGGCAGGCGGGCACCATACCTTACAAAGAAATTCCTTGTCCGTGGCCAAATAGCCTGATCTAATTGCTAGTTCTAGTTGGTTTTCTTCCTTGTCTAGTTCAGCAACTGCCCTTATGATATTCTTTCCCAATTTCTCGGAGACGAAGTCCACAGCTGCGCGCCCCCCATGCCCATCAAACACTCCAAAAAATGCCTGAAAAAGATCCAACCAAAAGAGTTAAGTTGGGTAATAATTAATGCAATTGATGGTTATATGCTGCATATATTTCATAGGAATTAACAAGTTAAAGGTAAATGACTGTTTCGACATTGGTGACCTATATGGGCTCCTATTAATTATATGCATAGTTGAACTTTGTCTCCTTTTCCTCTATGATAGATAACTTGAATATCTAAGCTTTTATGGGCATACACAAGGCTTGATATAGCGAAATTGTGGATATATATATATATATATATATTTGTAAATTTATATAGCCACTGTGTTGCAAGGTAATTAACAATAAAGGACTGCAAGGGCTGCATTGAGGTAAATTCTTGACGAGAACTCACAAAATATTGATGCTTCCAGAAAAATCAAATTCGGCCATATATATTTCTTTTTAAGAGAGATGAACGATGCACAGGTAACATAATGTATCATGGTATATTTAGTATAACTACAAATGAATAACCTAAAAAAATAAAAGATTTTATAAGGTTTAAAAATTAGTGAATTATGGAAAAATCTGGCATTTGAAAAGCAACTTAAGAACATCTAGAGCAATTGTAAATCCTAATAGATCTTACTTGTGGAGTTCTTGCACTCCTGAGTTCTCAGAAAAAGAAAAGAAAATCTACTATATATATATATATATTGACTATATCGTAATATATCTTACTTGAAAGGAAACGGCATCCTCATAGCTTCACATTATTTAGAAGGGAAGAAAACAAACCAAAAGTTTACCTGTTTTGAGTCTCCATGAATGTTGGTTATAACCCCATAGCCATCTTCCATGACACGTCTCTGCCCTTTTCTACTCACCAAACAAAATTCACTTCCCTCAACCTCCAATTCTTTCTCAGCCGTATCCTTTTCCTTGCACGCCTCAGCAAACTCCGAGCTCACACAAGCTTCCGGTATCACCAACTTCGCCGGTCTCTTTCTCGTCCTACGTGGTGCCTTCTCCTGATCATGCACCTTGCTTGTCGACAAGGAATAATCCAACTCTGAAATCTCCGTCATAGATTGGCCATATTCTCTACCCTCAAATTTCTCTTGCTTTCGGCCTTCATGAATCAATATAGAAGGTGAAACCTTCTCTCCGTTGAAACTTCCAGCCTTCATATCCTGGTCCATCTTCTCCAACGCTAAATTCTCCTGCGGGCATCCTTTTGGCACACAGACTAAGCTCTTTGATCCTGAAACCATTTCCTCCACGGGGGGGTGCACCCAACGATCTGAAGCCTCCTTCGCCCGCTTGTTCGCGAGAACATGCGGCTCTATGAGGCTCTTCCACGAGAGAGGAGGAGGAGGAGGAGGAGGAGAAGCATGTGTAGGAGAAGTGGTGCAAAGACCCATGGAGATTGCCTTTCTAACCACGTAGAATATCTGCACAAGAAGGCAAATGGATGATACCAAGAACTCGACAGGATCTACCATGTCTTATGGCCTTCCTCCTCCTTTGCTTTCTCCTTTGGCTTCAGGTTCTTAAAGACACCTTGGGAGATTTCCTTGTGGAATGGGATTTCGCAGCTTCTATTCTTGGGATAAAGATCAAAGATTTGTTTTCTATTCAAGGACATTCAACTTTTGGTGAGATAAGGAGGGGAGAGAGAGAGAGGCTTTATAGAAGGTGGGAAAGGCGTGAAGTAATAATGATTTGGGTATTGTGGTTGACTAGTCAACGAGATCCGAGATGGATACTGTTGGTGAGTCTTATTGGAAGACAGTGATAAAAGAGAGGGTGGAAGGCTTCAATGCTAAGGAAGTGGTCGGCAAGGCAGGGCGAGGAGACGGCGGAACCGGTCGCGTGAGGGAATTGCTAGCGGTCGGCGATTATTGGCCCCAGGAGAAGGCCTTGTAGCGTTGTAGCTCCACGGCGGAACCGGTCGCGTGAGGGAATTGCTAGCGGTCGGCGATTATTGGCCCGAGGAGAAGGCCTTGTAGCGTTGTAGCCAGGGACACAAGTCGGACTTGGTTGTTGTATTCTTTTGCGAATTGGTCATTTTGACCTGACACAAACTTTGTGGCCTTGATCTGTTGGTATATGCTTCCGAGACTTGACTCTATTAGGATTTGGATGACGTGTTTTTTTTTTTGGTACAGTTCTGGATGGCATGTTTTGGTTTTGTTTGTCTTTTCTAGTTGCCGCCTGAACTTGTTCTAATGAAATTATTGAAAACCAAGTATTAGCATATTTGCTTTTTATTTTTTCTCAAAGATGTTATGGCGGCCTTTGGTTTGGGGATAAAACAGGGATATAGAAAATACCCACCGGCTGTTAAACAGCTAGAAAATAGATAAAAATAAAAGATAACTATTTTATTAAAACTTGCTTTTATAGTATTACCAAAAAAAAAGAAGCTTGCTTTTATATACCGGACATAATTATTCAAAAGAGATAGTTGTGACAACTTATTCTTACCATAATAGCATCATTTATGTCTACATCTTATTCTTTTTTTGAAAAAATACCTTTAATCTATACTAACTCCAGAAATTATAGTCAAATTAAAAATAGCTTGTGAAAAAACTATTTTTAGTAAGCTTGACTATTTCTATTTCATTTTGTCATATTCTCAAACTAACGCAACCTAAAACCTGACATTTATTTACAAAATTCATAAAGCATCTAAGTAGGTAAGGGAGTGGCGTGGTAGGGAAACCTATTCTTTATAAAGAAAGAGAATTTATACCAAAGGTTTTTTAACAATCTAATTTAGCTGACTTATAGAATATTTGATTAGAAAATGTCAATGTAGTTTTAGGTTAACATAATTTGGAGTTTGGTCATGAGTGATGAGCACAACTTAAGTCTAGTCTAAACTAGTGATTCAGTATTGCCAACCCGGTCCAACCTAAATATAATTTGTATATTTGTATGTATGTGCAATTGAGAGGGAGAGATACAAGTTCTAGATGAACCCAATGTAAAAGCTAGCTAGAAATAATATGACACATAAAATCAAAATCTAGCTCAAAAAGTAATTTAACTTGAGCTAATCCAATCCAAGTAATACTTACGATCGAGAACTTAGTAGTTAATTCATTTCAAGATTTAGATGATCAAGTTAGTTCTCAAGTCAATTCAATTTTGGATTAAATGATGTACCAGCTATATCGAGCCTAGTTTGGTTTTTATCCTTTGCCACTCTACCTAAGTTGTACCTCAAGCCCAAAATTAACCTCTTGTAAGAGAGACAAGTTGGACTCAAATTGCTCACCATCCAACCACATGGTCCAAGTTCTTTTACCAAAACAAAATACCACATGGTCCAAGTTGGCCAAAGCAGGCTTATCTCAAAGAGCAGAAACATTTTCTCCCCTCCCCCTCCAAGTTCTTTTACCAAAACAAAATACCACATGGTCCAAGTTGGCCAAAGCAGGCTTATCTCAAAGAGCAGAAATATTTTCTCTCCTCCTCCTCCGCCCCGGTCTAAACTAGTGATTCAGTATTGCCAACCCGGTCCAACCTAAATATAATTTGTATAGTTGTATGTATGTGCAATTGAGAGGGAGAGAGACAAGTTCTAGATGAACCCAATGTAAAAGCTAGCTAGAAATAATATGACACATAAAATCAAAATCTAGCTCAAAAAATAATTTAACTTGAGCTAATCCAATCCAAGTAATACTTACGATCGAGAACTTAGTAGTTAATTCATTTCAAGATTTAGATGATCAAGTTAGTTCTCAAGTCAATTCAATTTTGGATTAAATGATGTACCAGCTATATGGAGCCTAGTTTGGTTTTTATCCTTTGCCACTCTACCTAAGTTGTACCTCAAGCCCAAAATTAACCTCTTGTAAGAGAGACAAGTTGGACTCAAATTGCTCACCATCCAACCACATGGTCCAAGTTCTTTTACCAAAACAAAATACCACATGGTCCAAGTTGGCCAAAGCAGGCTTATCTCAAAGAGCAGAAACATTCTCTCTCCTCCCGCTCCCCCCCACCACAAAAAACCACCAAAAAAAAAAGCAAAAAGATTTACACTACATTAGCAGACCATGACCATTTCCATTTCCCATCATCTACTTCCAGAACCTTGCCTTCGCCTACCAAAGGATGCCACTGGCTGTCTGAACATGAGAATAAATATCCATTTTGTTGTCCATAACTTTGTATTCTAATTCTTGGTTTGTACAAGTATGGGCTCCGGCATTGGAACGGTTCGTAGTTGGCAACGGATACCGTCCCCTGTGAATCGCCGAGGAATTGGCGTTCCCGAAGGATGACGTGGCAGTGCGAACATTGGAGGACGAGAGGTCACGTCGCCGTCAGAGGCGGTTGATTTTATCCCCCCTCTCTAACGGCAGCATGCCGACGTCGTGAGTAGAGCTGGCGGCGCCCCTGCCCACAAGCGTGTACCAACGGCTGGTTTCGGGCCGCCCGTGTCGGTGACTCGGCCAACCCCCTTGACCCGTTCGCCTAAATGAAGTCATCGTAGTGGCGGGACCCGCAATGCTTGAAACATTCGTTTGGTCTCGTAACAACGAATTGACGTGGAATGCTTATTGCATCAAGCGAAATGTACAGCCTTTGTTTTCTTTCTGGTCCCTCCGTTTTGGACCCTGGGGATTGGTTTTCAGCACAATCACACGGATTTAACTTTGAGTTTTTCTTTTTAAAAAATGCATGTAGCTTCGTGTTCTTTCTAAAACAATTTAGAAATCTCTATTTTAATTTCTTTTTTTTGTGAAAGTCTCTGTTTTAATTTTATGGCTGCGTTGTAAGTCCTGATAGAATAATTTAGCTTACAAGTTCTTACGGAATGCCCGTCACTATACACCACCATAATAGTGTGATGGATTAGATCTAATGATCACTTAAAATCATGTCCGAGTTAGGATTAATAGATCCCAATATTGGCATTCGTTTGACATTGCAAGTTAGACCATGTCCGATGCTCAGACGTACGCTAAGCCTCAACCTTCTATCTTATTCCAATCTATCTGGTTTGGTTAGCTGCTAAATGATCTAACAATGAATTGTTGTTAAATATTTGAACATGAAATTAAAATGCCATGCCTGTCTTGAATAAGATAGTTTCACGTTCCTATTCATTATATTTATAAGTATTAAGAAAATAATTGTTATAAAGAAAAGCTAAGGCAGTATCCATATTGTAAAATAAAAGGATTTACAAAAATCAAAAGCAAGTTCATTGGTTTTGCACAAAACCAGCCACTTTAGAATCCTCAAATGAGCTTTTTGCATTGCTTTATATATCTTTTTGAATAGCCAATAAGCTCCTGAAACTTATATTAACACATCAATAACTTCGATGCGAAACTTCATTACGAATCAGCCCTGCTTACTACAGTGGTGTACACTGCTAGAATATTACACACAAATCTGTAGGGGTTGGAGACTTATGTAAAGGAGTTTCTCCAATAAATGAGTCATATCACTAAATTTATTTATCCAATTCATAGCTTTCAATTGCTATGCTTTTGGATTTTCATTTACCAAGTCATGTGCCTCTTTACTTGCTGAACCATCAAGTTTTAAAGCATATAACACACATGCTTAAATATGAAGGCTTGGACAATTAAAAAGGCATGAGTTTGCCCACTTTGGATACTTTTATATATTATATTAGACATTAATTTTCGATGTCTAACATATATATATATATATATATATATACATACATCAAAGTATGAGAAGGCATTAGCATGCGTCGAGGCATGGAAAAGAAAGGATGCTGACAGGAATAAAGAGAAAGATTTAAAAATCTTGTGATTATGAGTGATGTAGACATTAAGAATGATTTAAAAAAATAATTTTTTTAAAAGTCAGGAGTCCCAGGTAGCTAGAAAAAGACTTAATGGTTATGATATGGATATAGTATTAGTTTATGTTTTTTGTTGGGATGAAAAAAATATTCCGGAACATTTCGAGGGAGGACGTAGCCAACTTGTATGTTTCTTGTGAGGCTCAAGTGCTTCGTGAATTACTGCAATAAGAGTACACTTAAATTATCATCTATTATTTTATTATAAGAAAAATATTGAATCTCATATTAATTGGAGTCAAAAAAATATTTCTGTTTATATAGTAGCAAGATCTTTGATACCCTCCTCAAAAGATATTTTTTATGGGATAAATCGTATGGCTTGATAATTAAAAGTAGAGTCAAAGTGGACAATACCCTTGGATCTTATCAACAGCAGTTTACACTTTTTGACTGGGGGGGGTTACTTTTGTAAAGAAAGTTAGTGAATTTTTGGAGCTCAAGTTCTAATATTATGTTAGCATTCTATAAGATCTCAGAAGTTGAAGCTGAAAAAAAAAAAGTGATCGAACAATATATATCCAGCTTAGCAGGAGGCTTTAACTAAAAGTGACAGTAAAACAAAGCTCTACAAGTTTTATGAACTTAAGAAGCTTTCAAATGGCTCAGTCAATTGTTTCGTCTAACCAAAAAGGACCTTTGTTGTTAAAAGCAGCTAGTTTATAGTACCTGAAAATTATTTATAGTACCTGAAAATTAATTAACATCGTCCATAGCATGACATAGTCAAGAGAATAGTATTGCTTGCATTGTTTAAATTGGTTTCACAAACTACTTTTCTTTTTCCTTTTTTTTTAATAATGATAATTTCACAAACATTCATAAACCACCACTGCTGATTTAAGCGATGCTAAATTCATAAACCTAGCTAAGTCCTTGTGTTCCATTGAACCTATCATAATTTCTGGTAGACTGCTTCTGTCCCTTGTTTGCGGCTAGCTAATTGCCTGTATGACCAACTGGCATCTCCCAATGACCCCAACTTTTGCTTGCAAGACCAACTAAAACTTTGGTGACATTGGCTTCTTTGTTTTTTTTTTTTTTTTTTTTTTTTGTTTGGTAGGAACCACACAAGTCTGTTGCATATAAAATCAAAAAGTTACAGCATCCCCTTGCAACCAGAATGCATCCAACAAAAAATGACCAATTTATGCAGAGTACGGCAGAAAGCGTGATACTTGGATATTGGATGCAATGGTGAAACTGGCTTTCGCTTGTGAGAATAAATGCTCTATTTGTCCAAAAGACTGGTATGTGACCTCCAGATATGTGGCTTTGGTGATCGATCAGTGATGGCATCAAGCCAAGCAACCTTGAGAATTATTGGTCCCTTCTCTGTAGCTCCTTGATCGATAAATGAAAACCTAATATCAATGACAAATACTTGCACGCGCATGCATTTCTTGTGCAGCCTGGCATAAACTCTTCCAGCATTGACACGCATAATTGACATGAAAATGTCAAAGCAATCTAACAGTCTCCAAATGTCGAACCTTCTCCAGCGATGAGATCAACAACAGGTTGATTTAAGCCTTGGTTTGATGACCATTACTTCTCAATTTTTCAATTGAGTAGGAGAATATTTGAGATAGAGTTCGAATTAGATAAATTGGAAACAGAGATACATTGGTTCAAGGGCGGTTACTCTGGTAGTTTGTGATTTCCACATGCAGACACACCAATGGACTTGGTCATGAATGTTGAATCTCTTTGGCATGATAATTTTGAAACTGAATAATTTTTAAAAAATTGTCATGCTTCTTCTAACATCATTTGAAATCATCCAAACCAATTAAATTATACTTGTATTGTTGACTTGCAAGAGCAGTGGTAAAGCTTACTACATGGTCATTCTGGATGACACCAAATGTTTTGGTGTCATGGCAATCTTGTTAGTTTTGATAGGAATAAGTTAAGATATAGGAAGAATATGAGGAGTTTTAATTATTAACAAATATGCGAATATCTTAATTATGCTTGTGACAAATTATTTGATGAACTGGTGGTGATGAAAATCTCGCATTATCAAATAGGTTAGAATAAGTTTTTGAGCTAGTTATCTAAAATTTATTCTGGTTTTTGGGATGAGTGTGTTTGTTATTGCTTTAAAAAGTGCTTTCCTGAATTTTAAAACAAAAATGTATTTTTTTTTTTTAAATAAGCATTTGGTAAGGCTACCTGAAAAGTGCTTCTAGAAGAAGAAAGATATTAGAAAATACTTTTCCAAGAAGATAGAAATCTTAAGTTCTATCTTCTCCTTTTATGAAGTAAAAAGCAACACCACCATGTGATCTGATTTTTGTTTCTCTGAACCTAATCCACCAACTTAATCAAGGCTTCACTAGTTAGGTGTGCTAAAAGACAAAAGTAGAATTAGGCATCTTCAAAAAATTTGTGATGGTAGGTGTCACAGATATGTTAGGGTGGTTTTATTTGCATTCAAAAGCAAGATTAGATGGCTTACGATTCCTATTTTTGGAAACTTAGCCAGATTAGTTTGGGTATGGGTTAAGAGGGCAGGTAACCAGCACCCTAATTGACCCGATCCTTACACACACATATAATATACAACATGCATGTGCAATTAAGTTATAGTAATGTATTAATTATATATGATATAATATACATTTAAGTTTCATAGATTCTTCACCTATGATCTTATTTAATTATTGCTTTGATTAAAATATTGGTTTATTATTTATTACGTTGTAATTTCATTTGTTTCCCCTGATCATGAGACAGACTATCATGAGTTGAGAACAATCAATAAATGAACATGGTTTTCTCTTGATTTTTTTTTTTTCTTTTGAGCAACCATTTAAGCTTCTATTGGGTATTTTGATGAGTCAAGGTTGTATCTCTTGCAAGAAAGAAGGATTCACTTTCTTTGCACGAATTCACCATTAGATCACCGACTGCACAAATCTTAATGCACTTGACTATACTTTTTTCTGAAATTTTGGTGGATAAATGATAGGTTTAGGAATACATTAAGATTTGTGAGGTGAGTGATCCACTGGTGGATTTATGTGAGGGAAGGCAAATCCTTCTTCGGCACGAAAGGTATACTCTCAACTTAATTTCGATGGAATTAAAGGTGCCACGTATTATAAGCCAAACTATGAGAATGTCATTGGCAGGAAATAAAATGAATATCTGAAACCAAAAGAAAACACACCCAAGAAATCAGCTTATGACAATCCAGATTATAGGAATTATATTGATTAATAAAACTTGGAGAGCCAAAATAGTTGCACTCAATTACCAAGTCATTTTAAGGAGTAGCTGCCGTTAATTGCATTCTGAACCAAGTCAATTGAAAAGATCAATAACATGCAAATGTCATGCTAGGCATAATATTAAACCTGTTAGTAGGATAACCTAATTGAATAGCACTTAGGACCATATTGATTTAATATGTTCAGAATATTCTTTAGAAGACAACTTGTTAGAGAAACAAACTCCTCTAAAGTCATCAAAAAAAAAAAAAAAAAATCAAGTCACCGAATGCTCTTTTTTCTTCTTTCTTTCTTTCTTTTTTCTTTTTCTTTTTTTTTTTTTGTCTTTGAAGTATGCCCGTAATTACAATATAATAATAGTACTGTACCTACATAATGTATACTTAGATATCTTTTTACGAACTATTCACATTAGAAAGAACGTATCTAACCCAATGTACAGTTAAGAAGCTTAATATATCATTACAACTTATAAATGTGTCATGCAAAAGGTGATGGTATTTCAGCTCCATAGAATTTTCTTCCTTATAGTTATCTTTCTCAGCAAAAGTTGATATAATTTGATTATTTTAAAATTATATTATAATAACCTTACATATAGTGCAAAAGCAATGCATTATATTGCAATAAGGATCAAAAACGGTTTCAGAAAAATGGTCTTTAAAGGCCTATTATGCTTCCAAACCCATGCTTGCAATAGGAGAGTCATTTTTAAAGTCCAATTTGCAAAACCAGACTTCAGATGAAACTAGATTGTAATATATTTTTAATAAATTAAATTATATATAATATAGAATGAAAATACTTTATAATTTGGATTTAGTACAACTATGTGATGATCGGACTTGTCTGAAAGTCTATTTTGATAAAGCCGATTTTAGGTAAAATATAAAGTCCGATTTAGAGACATGGACATTGAGACGAATTGAAAAAATTATAGCACCAAGCTGGAATCGCCTAGCATGCACCTAAGTGTCAAGAAACTCTACCATTCCATGGACTTTTTTTTTTTGGTATTGCCTTTTTTGCTAATTAAAATGTTCATCTTACTACTTTGGAGAAAAAGCTCAATTATATATGAGAATTCTCCAAACCAGATCATGCATCTTGACTTCGAAGTATGACCGAGGATTTGGGCCCTTGCTATAAATACATGACAGAAAAAAAGATAAGCAGAGCATCTTGAATTTATCTTTTTTTTTTTGCAAATAAATATATTTGTTGGCTTCTATCCAAAATCAAGGTTAATTTTTTTTGCCTTCTAAATTCTATTCTTTTAGTTTTTTTTTTTCTGTTTGATACAGGTTACAAGACTTGATCAAATATGACAGAACCAGAAGCATCAGCAGTGACATAGCAAAAAAAAAAAAAGAAAAAAAAAGCAACCATAAGTCATAACTGTATGTACTGTTGCAGTTAACTCCTTATCGCCTATCGTCGGTAACTAGCACCAGCAAAATCAAGTCCTCACAGACCAAAATTGTATCTGACGGGGATCCTCCGATGCCTAAGTCAGAAAGAAGTTGGTAAACAGTAGATAAAATGAGTAATAGAGTCTTAGCTCAGAATTTGCCTTTACCAGTACTGCTCACTTACTCCCTTTTATAGATGATTCTAATGTAACCGTAGAGCATGTGGTCCCACTTTTTAGGGTACTAAATTATCGGATCATTATTGTGGAGTTAGTGGATCGTTAATTCTCACTAATTACCGTGATATGTAGTTGATAATCGTTCACAACGGTTAGGGTGTGTTGAATAGATAAGCCGACTGTATGTCGGTAATACTGATAAGTCGGTAGAAGATCCGAATATCCATCGATTAGTAACTCTGATATACCGATGGTCTTCGATCGGAGGCTTATTAATTTATCTGTTGTTGGTCGGTAATAACCAACTCTCGATCAGTCAACCGATAGTAAGTCGGCGTAATATGTTCATTCGATCGATGTAGAGTCGGAGTCAGGGGTTGGTTGTATTGTCTCAATAGTTGCCCTCCACTTCCAAGTCCAAGGTGGCTTGACATGTATTTCATCACGTGGTCAGTCACATTGGACGAAGGGAGTTGTCACATATCACCTCGAGCCTCGACTTGACTGTTAGTCACTTGAGTACAAAGGTTCTTCGATCGTTTTGTTATTTCTATAGCTGCAAAATCATTATTGGGCTATTACGTCGATAGAACAATTCAGTACCAGACATCTATATCGGACGTCATTTCAGGAAGATGATTCGACATCGGACGATATGACACTAACAAGTAGATTTTGACCACGTATCCGAATATCACTGGGTCAGAGCTATTCACACTGATGATGGTGAGGTGGCACGATATAGGGTAGGTGCATGAAACCGTCCGATCAATGGTTGGTCCAGATGTTACCACTTGTCATCATCTAACGAGACTTTGATTTGATTGCTTCCATCCTGACCATTGAGGGATTCTATATATAGGGTCATTTTCGATCAGCCTTTCACTTTTCATTTTGTCTTCTTTGCTGCAGAAACTTTGTCGGAGGATCGCCCCAGCGTCAGACCTTTTTGTTTTTAGCTTTCAGATTAAGTGTCCTTCCTTCTTGGGTCCTTTTTATTTTCTTTAGTCTTCTTCTCTCATGGCTAGGGCTTCTTCCTCTCGGAATGGTCGGTCAGAGAATTTGGCTAATGACTCCCCATCGAATCTGAAAGTGGAGGCTTCTTCACTATCCGACTCAAATATTGAGAGGCTCCGGAAACAATATCATATCCCAAAGTAATATCAACTTTTTACACCTGATGTCGATGGTCGGGTGAACTCTCCTCTTTCAGATCAGGTGGCCTTCTATGTTGAGGACCTCCGGATAGGTCTTCATTTTTCGATTTTAAAATTTATCCAAAATATTTTGGATTACTATGGTCTTTATCCTGTCTAGCTGGCACCAAATTCAGTCCGACTAATAATCAACTTTGCTTTGTTGTGTCGGTTAATACTGATCGAACCTCGTCCCTCCCTTTTCTGTTGCTTTTTTATTCTCCGTCCCCACCCAAAGGCCAAGAGTTGGTGGTTTTTCAACCCAAAGAAGGGCCTTTTCTTCATTACTGATCTTCCATCGTCTATCCATGGATGGAAGAATCAGTTCTTTTTTATTTCCTCCTCTCTTCTATGGGGCTTTCCATCTTGCTGGAGCGATCCAAGGACCGGCCCCAACGATAACAGCCAGATGGAGGTCAGTGATCGGGAGGACTTCCATCAGTTGAAGGATATGGCGGTCCCGCTGTAGAGAAAGCTAATGATTGAACATGCTCTCTACGATGCCAGCCTCAGTTCGATCATTTCTCTAGGTATAGCATACAGTCGGTCATTTTCATTTTTGCTTTGTTTATTTTTGAACTGCACTAACTTTTTATTCTGATTGCAGCAATGCAGTCGAGGGTACGAATATCGGCCTCTGATATTTGTCAACATGCTGTCAGAAAAATAGTAGCATCCGATGCTGAACCTTTCCGACTACCAAAAAAGGGTCAGGCATCTACATCTGCACCAGCAAAAAAATCTGACATACCATCGACGTCGATTCTCGAGCCGATTCTGGTGCTGTCGGCTCCGACAGCACTCCCTAATGTGTCGCCTACTGAAGAAGGGGCGGCGTGAGAAGACGAGACTGTCACAGCAATATCGATAGCTCCACCAATCGAAGTTCAGACCGAGGTGGAGGCCGCGGTCGAACCTGAACAGTCTGCAGTTGCACCAGTCGCTCCTTCAATGAGAATTTCTCTGGTGCAATCAAGTTCAAGCTTCCCCATGCTTTCAAATGTGGGGCCATCGATAGGAGATCGGGGGAAGGTGTCGGTGACTTCGACGGATGATGCAACGTCTGCGGGTCACATAGTTCATTTCGACATCTGACTTTCTAAAGATGAGTCAGTTTTGGCCAATTCAATGTTGGCCAGATGACTCATCCAAACCGCTCTTCTTCCAGTCAATTGGGAGAACCGAAAGAATAGAACTGTGGCCGAGATGTTCTCTTCTTTCTATCCGATGATACTCGGGGTAAGTCTTCCTTTGTATTTTTTTTTTGATCTGATCCGACTTGTCTTCTGCTTGAAGTTGGCACATGATATGTTCGACCTGGAAGCCGACTACAGGAAGGTTGCCGACTTCCATCGGATATGGATGAATAAGATGGTGGCCGTCGATGTTGAGAAGGCAGCTGCCCTTGAGCAACTTCGGGCGACGATCAAGCAGGAGGCAAAGCTTCAGGAGGAGGTCTTCCGTTTGTCCGCCGATCTTCAATCCTCTAGAGCCGAACTTGAGTCTGCTCGTCAAAATATCTCGACTCTTGAATTACAGATCAAGAGCAAGAAACATTCCATTCACCGACTTCGATGGGAAAGAGATGGATGCATTCTTGAACTCGAAGCCGAACGTGAGCAACATCGGACCAGCCTGAAAAGATTGGCATTGGCCGATGAAGAATCATCTTCCATAAGAGATGATGCAGAATTAGCGAGGGTGGAGGTAGAGTCGGTGAGGGAGGCTCTGAACTGAACAATCAAGGACTTCAAGAATTCGAAGGAGTTTAAAGAAGAGATCCTCGAAGGCAGATTCGCTTCCTACTGTGTCGGATACGAGGATGGTCGAGATGCGATCAAAAAATTATACCCGAATCTTGATCTGAGTAGCATCGTCCCTCCAGCATCAGAAGATGGAGCTACCGAATAAGATGTAGCGCCGACTCAAGAGAGGACACCGATAGCATCGGAAGTCATCCAAGTCCCTGATGCTACTCCGGAGCAAAGAGACGAAGATGGCAACCAACGATCGGTGTAATTTTGTTTCCTTTTGTAATCAAAATTTTGTAATCAGACTTCGGTCTAATTTTGTAATCTATATTTTCGATGAAATGAATACAATTTTTCCTAAGCACCTACTCTCTTTTTGTGTGTATAATATCATAGAGTAATTATTTAACTATCAAATATCGATCGATAAATCAAACGTTCGACAGTAGTTGAGTAATTGTTTAACTTTCGAACATCGATCGGTAAGCTGAACATTCGATAGTAGTTGTAGAATCATCAGTTAGTCACATATCTATTTGACATTAGTTGTAGAATCATCAATTAGTTGCATATCTATTTGACATACTTGTAAGTGTTAGGATAAATGGTGATAAGCCGAATACTCTACGTCCGACTTTTAGTCGGATTAGTATGTCAAGTTATTTGATAATCAGTGGCAAATCGAATATCCTTCGACTGATCGTAGTCAAGTCGGTATAATTTTAATCTGACCTTAATTGTATTGGCATAATATTTTGCTTAGTTAAGACTAAGTCGGTATAATAGTTGTCTGACTAGAGTCAGCTTTTACAGTAAAAAATCGAGATATAGTTGATACTGAGATATAGTCGATATTTTGACTTTTACAGTGAAAGCTGAAGTATAATTCATATGTCAATTTTTGCAATGAAAATCAAAATATAGTCGATAGTTAATAATTTGACCTTCTATTCGTCGGTCCATTACTACTTCACAATTAACTGAAACTTGTGATTTTGAAATACAATGTTTCATTCCGAATAATGTATATACAGACAACTTTATTGATAATACATTTTCAAATTATCAACATTCCATGATCGGGGAATAGCTGATCCTTCAAGAGTTTTCAGTCAAAATGCGTCCAGTCACAGTGTCTCGGTTATTATGTAAGGTCCTTCCCAGTTCAGAGATAATTTTTTTGATCGAGAGGTCTTGAGACTTCTGCTTTTCTTAAGATCAAATTTTTAGTATGAAAGATCTTTGATTTAACTTTTGCATTATAATACTGGGCTACTCTTTGCTGATAGACTGCCATCTGAATTTGAGCTTGTTGTCAGACTTCTGAAAGTAGATCTAAGTAGGCTCTCTGATATTTAGAATTACCTGGCTCACTATATTATTCAACCCTTGTTGATGGCAATCCGATCTCGAGTGGGATCATTGCTTCTGTTTCATAAGCCAGATTAAATAGTGATTCTCTCATTGGTATGCGAGAAGTCATTCGGTACCTCCATAAGATCGGATATAGTTCTTCCACCCAGATGTCTTTAGCTTCATTCAGTCGGATTTTGAGTCTATACAGAATCATTCGGTTGGTCACTTCTATCTCTCTGTTGGATTATAGATGGCTGACTGATATGAGTTTGTGTATAATATAAAATTTCGTACAGAATTCTTTGAAGTTCTGATTGTTGAATTGCCAATCATTGTTAGTGATGATGGTATGTAGTAAACCGAATCTGCATATAATAAATTTTTAAATGAAGTCCTCCATCTTACTTTCAGTAATTTATGCCAGAGGTTCAGCTTTAATCTATTTGGTAAATAGTCGATGGCAACCACTATGAACTTCCTCTGGCCAGATTCCGACGGGAAAGGATCAAGTATATCAATTCTCCATTGTACGAAGGACCATGGCACAATAATTGATGTTAATTGACTTACCGGTTGGTGTTAAATATTTGCATATTTCTGACATGGTTCTCACCTTCGAATAAGTTCAGCTACATCTTTCTTCATGGTGGATCAATAATATTCTTGTCGTAAGACTTTGTAAGCTAGAGATTTGCCTCCCAAGTAATTTTCACAAATTCCTTCATGGACTTTTTTAAATGCATAGTCGGCATCTGTTGGTCCCAAACACTTCAGTAAGAGAAGAGAGAACGACCTTTTGTGTAGTTGACCATTCATTAGAATGTATTGAGAGACCGTCCATCTGAGTCGTTTAGCTTCTAAGTGATCTACAAGGAGAGTCCCATCAATTAAGTACTGGACAATCGGATCCATCCAGTTTGGTTCAATAATGAGTTGTAATACTTCCTCAACTTTATCAATACTCGACTGTTCAAGGTATTCAACGAATGTCCGACCCAGTGAATTGAAAGAAAAGGTTGCGAGTCACGAAAGTGCATCGACTCGAGCATTTTCAATCCTCGAAATATGAAAGATCTCAAAATATTTTAGAGTTAATGCAAGATTCTTCACCTTCTGAAGATACTTCATCATAATAGGGTCTCGGACTTCAAACTCGTCCTTAACTTGTCCAGCAATCAATTGTGAATCGATGAAAACCTTCGGGCTGTCGATGTCAAGCTCTTTGTAATTTTTAAGCTGGCTAAGAGTGCTTCATACTTAGCTTGATTATTGGAAGCTTTGAAATTGAATAAAAGGGTATATTCAGTAATGACCCCTTTGAAATTTGTAAGAATGAGACCAACTTCACTACTTTGTGTATTATATGCTCCATCAATATGTAGCATCCATGCCAATATAAGTCGGGCTTGAAAGTCATGGCCTGCTTTATTGTGTCACTAACTTCATTCTCAAATTTATTATCAGATATTGTACATTCGGCGACAAAGTCGACTAAAATTTGTGCCTTCACTGACGGACGTGGACGATATTGTATATCAAATTCACTAAGCTTTATCGTCCACTTTGCCATTCGAGCCGATGTATCAGGTCGATGTAAGATTGTTTTCAACAATTGATCTGTCAAGACCACAATATAGTGTATTTGAAAGTATGGGCGAAGTCGTTGTGCTGATATAATTAGAACATAAATCATTTTTTTCGCTCTTGAATATCTCACTTCGATATTGTGAAGTACCTTACTGATGTAGTAAATCAGTCGTTGAATTCGATTTTCATCTTCTTGGATGAGTACCGAACTGACCACTTCTATTGAAGTTGCCAAATAGAGATACAGAATTTCTCCCACCTTTGATTTTGTTAATAGAGGTGGTGATGCAAGATATTTCTTTAAATCTTCAAAAGACTGTCAGCATTCATCCGACCATGAGAAATCTTTTGTCTGCCTAGGATCTTGAAGAAAGATAAACATCTTTCAGCTGATCTCGAAATGAATCGGCTGAGTGCAGCGATTCTTCCAGTGAGTTGCCGTATCTCTTTCTTGAGCTCGAGTGCTTCATGTTGATGATAGCCTTTATTTTCTTGGGGTTGGCCTCGATTTCTCGTTGTGACATAAAAAATACAAAAAAAAATTTAAAAATCATTCCGAACGCACACTTAGTCGGGTTCAACTTTATTTGATGTCGTCGAAGTGTGCTAAAAGCTTCCTCCAGATCCCGAACATGGTTTGAGATTTGGAGGCTTTTCACTAGCATATCATCCACATAAACTTCTATATTTCATTCGATTTATGCTTTAAATATTTTAGTGACAAGTCGTTGGTAAGTAGCTCCGATATTTTTTAAACCGAAAGGCATTACTTTATAGCAGTAGATATCTTTATCGGTTACGAAGGCTGTGTGCTCCTCGTCTTTGGATCAATATTGAGTCGATGAGTTATTACTTCCGAAGAAATTTCTGGCATATTTGTTGCCGACCAAGCAAAAATATTGGCATTTATCCTGAGTAGATTAATTAATTATTGCCTCTGTGGAACAGACAGCTGTGATCCAATTTAGACCGTCTTCTCAGGATCTTCTTCTTTTAATGGAATGAAAACCAGTTATTCGGTTGGTTTACCCCTCTGTTTATTTTTTCTTTGGTCTAATTTATCGACAAACAAAGAGTCTTCAGATTTATTATTTTATGTGAAGACTAGGAAGCAGCGTCGAGCAAGCTGTTGATCTTCACGTATCTCTCCGACTCTATTCTTTGTTGAAAATCAGACTAACAGATGATATGTCGAGACTACTGCTCTCAGGGTATTAAGTCCAGGTCGTTCGAGTATAGCGTTATAAGTCGAAGAAACTCGGATAACTGTAAATATCAAGAGTACAGTACTCTATTGTGGTTCAGTTCCTGCAGTTAAGAGAAGAGTGATTTTTTCTTCTACAGTAACAGCATCTCCAGTGAAACCGATCAAAGACGTCAAGACTCTTCCAAATCGATCAGTCGATAGTCGCATTCGGGAGAAAATCAAGTAAAATAAAACATCTGTTGAGCTTCTATTATTTGTAAAAAAAAATTTTATATCATAATTAGCTATCGTTGTCGAAACAATGACAGCATCATCATGAAAAATTTGAATTTCTCGAATATCTTCTTTCGAAAAAGTTATTACATCATCGAGTCATCATTTCTTTGTCGATTCTTCTTTGAAAGTTGCCCCCTAGTTTGGTCGTCCGAAGATCACGTTGATCACTCCTGCAGTCGATCAATTGTTGATAGTTTTCTCAGATTGCGGCTGAGGTTGTCGGTCAGTAGGAGATTGAGTCGGTTGAACCTTTCAGAACTTTTTGAGGTAGCCTCGTCAGATCAGAGCTTCTATCTCATCCCTGAGCTGGATGCACTGTTCGGTATCATGATCGTGATCACGATGGAACCGATAGTACTTCTTCATGTCTCGGCTCTTCGATGGTGCTTTCATTGGTGGGGGTTGTCATGAGTATTCTACTCCTTCGATCTCTATCAGGATCTACGTACGAAGAGCAGAAAGAGGAGTATAGAAGTCATACCTACCATAATTTGGCTTCGGACTCCATTGTCGGGGTGAAGCTCGCTTATTGAAAGGTAGCCGACTTGATTCGACTGGAGCTCCACTCTTCTTCTATTTCTTCTTCTGATCTTTTTCATCTATTTGGTGTCGGTCAGAAGCAGCTTCGTCCATGTGAATGTATTTATACGCACACTCCAAAAGTTCAGCATAGGTCCGAGGAAGAGTTTTGTTTAAAGAGTAGGTGAATCTGGATCTCCTCAGACCCCTCTTCATGGCTGATATAATCATGTCTTTATTGAGATCCTTGACCTCAAGCGTGGTTGTGTTGAAATGAGCGACAAAGTCTCTCAATGTCTCTATCTCACCTTGCTTGACTGAGAAAAGACTGTCGGACATTCGTGGCGGCCTTCAGCTAGTGCTGAAGTAGGCCACGAAAGAATGCTCAAGCTGCTCAAAAGAATTAATGCTTTCTGACTGAAGCTCAAAATATCAGGCTCGAGCAGCCTTCCGAAAAATTACCGGAAAGCCAATGCATAAGAGGGCATCGGTTGCCCCCTGAATCATCATGAGAGCCTTATAGCTCTCCAGGTGGTCAATTGGATCAGTGGAGCCATCGTAAGGCTCCACTTATAGCATCTTGAATCGAGACGAAATCGACTCATCTAGGATGTGCTGAGAGAGAGGCTAGGCAATGTGGAAGTCCTAGTCACTAGAGGACTTTCGATCTTTCACCTGAAGTCGGGCCAGTCGGTGATCAATTTCTCAAAACTTACATTTATAGTCGTCTAGCCGTCGTTGCTAGAAAACTTCGGAGGTGGAACCCCCGAAGAACTTAAAGGAGAGATAGAAGGTGTCCGCAGTCGTTTCTCTTTCCTAACACTATGTAGATGGGAAGGAGAGAGAGAACACTGTGAATGATAGGTGGCATGGTGAGAGTGCGAGAATGCGGTTGTCCGTCTCGATAAAAGTATCGAGACGGTCGCTTCGGGGAGGAGGAAGGTGATTGCTGCAGAGGACGGCTGCTGTGCCTAGATGGCACCGACTGTGCCATCGGTTACTCCGCTGGCGACTGCTGCTACTGCTGGGTTTGTTGTTGCTGCAGGCTTTTGACTACTTCCGTCAAAATATTCATTTGCTGTACAAGTGCAGCAATCTGCACGTCCATAGTGATTGCAGGATGCGAGAAACTAGGCTCTGCTATCGGAGGTGGGGGAGGAGCATCTTTCTGGTGGGAAGAGTGCCTCACCGATCCAATCTAATGCTGAGCTCTAGTTTTTGGCACGATCGATTGTAGTTAGCTCCTACCTGACGTGCTAATCGTCGGTAAAAAGCATTTGCAAAATCAAGTCCTCACAGATCGGAGTGTCCAGTGGGGATCCTCCGATGCCTAAGTCAGAGAGGAGTTAGTGAACAGTAGATAAAATGAGTATCAGAGTCTTGGCTCAGAATTTGCCTTTACTGGTGCTGCTTACTTACCCCCTTTTATAGATGATTCTGATGTAACCGTCGAGCACGTGATCCCACTTTTTAGGGTACTAAATTATCGGATCATTATTGTGGAGTTAGTGGGTCATTAATTTTCACTAATTGCCGTGACACGTAGTTGATAACTGTTCACAACAGTTAGGGTTATTGAATAGATAATCGACTGTATGTTGGTAATACTGATAAGTCAGTAGGAGATCCGAATATCCATCGGCTGGTAACTCTGATATGCCGATGGTCTTCGGTCAGAGGCTTATTAATTCATCTATTGTTGGTTGGTAATAGCCGACTTTCGGTCGGTCAATCGATAGTAAGTCGACATAATATGTTCATTCGATCGATGTAAAGTCGGAGTCGGGGGTCGGTTGTATTGTCCCAACATGTACTTATAATAATTCCTAAATAAGTCTCATGCATGCAACATGCCAGGGACTACGGTGCTCGCAAATCCATCAATCATAACCTGAGAAATTCTTTCTACACCGCCGGTGCAGAAAATCTGACTTAAAATGTATCATTTTTTTTATTGGATCACGTAGCCATCGCTTCTCGACGTATATTTTATATTTATAGATTGATTTTTTTATTTAAAAATTTTATGTGATGAAAATATTCTTCATGACTTTTTGATATTTTGTATGATTTTCTATCATATGACTTTCTGTGAATATGTATGACTTTTTGTCATATGACTTTGTGTGAATATATATGACTTCCTGTCATATAACTTTTTATGAATATTTATAATTTTTTATGATTTCTGTGAATATATACGACTTTCTATCAATATATATGGCTTCCTGTAAATATATATCACTTTCTATAAATATATATATATTCACATTCATAGAAAGCCATATATGTTCACAGAAAATATATATTCACAGAAAATCATATATGTCCACATTCATAGGAAGTCATATATGTTCACAGGAAATATATATCCATATGAAGTCATATATATTCACAAAAAATATATATTCATAAAAAATTATATATGTTAACAAAAAATTATATATATTAACAAAAAATTATATATATTCACAGGAATCATATATATATATATATATATATATATATATATATATATATATATATATATATATATATATATATATATATATATATATATATAATTATTTATGTTATAAAATGACTCACAGAAAATCATACGAAATATTAAAAAATTATAAAAAAAAATTATAAAAAAATATTATAATTTTAAATAAAAATATTTTTATCATATAAAATTTTTAAATAAAAATATTAATTAATAAATATTAAATATGTATCAAAAAAATAATAACTATATTATCCAATTAGAGAAAATGGTGCACTCCGCATCGGATTTTCTACGCGAGGTGCACCAAGAATTGCCTGTTTGAGAGGCCCATTACACGACTACCCTACTATAAAAGCAACGCTTCGCCGCCCCTGTCTTTCTCCCAGTCCATCCAAAAGTCACTAAAACCCTATCTCCACCGTCTTCCCCAAATCCTCACCCTTTCAACCGGAAACCTACCCCTCTTGCCCTCGAAGCTTCACCGGATGGCGGATTCCGACGCAGCGGCATCGCCAGTGGCGGCGGTTGAAGAACCGGTGAAGGGAGCGGAGGCTTTCCAGGACGACGCCGCGGGCACCGTGGAATCATCCGAGTCCAGCGAGATCGTGCCCGCCGCTCTGGATCACAAGAGGAAGCTGGGGATCTGGAGCCCCACGATGACGAAGAGGCCCCACTCAAGAAGAAGGAGGTCGCCACCGACGGCCCGGCGCCTGACGCCTTTGAGTCGGAGCCAGAGGCGAAGGAGATCGCTGCCGTCGCCGGAGATGCTGAGCTGCTCCGCCTGGAGGGAGAGATCGACGGCTCAGGTATTGGTCATGTCGATTTCGTTACTGGATTATGTTCAATGATGGGGATTTTAATTCGTTGTTGATGACGTTTTCTTGATTTCTGCTTTTCTTGAAGATTAAGGTTGTTTCACGTTAGAAATTCAGGTTTTTGATTAGGGGTTTAGGTTTTCTATCTCTTCTTACGGATTTTTTTTCCCCCCGGACATCTAATTTTGTTTCGGAAGTCTTGAGATCTGCGCCTGTAGAGGTTAACTTATCTATCTCGTAGGAATGCTAACGATCGAGATTCCTGCTACAGTGCCTGAAGAGGTGAAATCGGATGACATGCGGGACCCTGAACCAAAGCCAGAAAAGATTGATGCCGAGAAACTGCGCCCGGATGAAGGAACTAATGGATTGGGTATTTGTCTCCTCTTATTTTCTTTTCTCTTCATTATCTAGTCGGTTGCTTCCAGGTGTTCTTGATGTTTTCCTTTACCTCCTTTCCTTTGGGCTGAGCGTCCTGTAACGTTTTTCTTGAGAAAAACGAAATCTCAAAATAGACAGCAATTGTAGGTCTAAGTTGTTATTACTAATGAAATATGCAGGTTAAAGTCTGTAGGAATAATGCTTCTAATAGGGATCACATGTCAGCTAGGAAGCATTTTGATTTTAAGCAAGGCAGTCACTTGAGGATCAATCTTCATCAAAATGGGGTCTCCATTTGGTGGTCACAAATCCATAAAAGAGGTTTGTTAAAGTGGCCAACATTTGGATACGAGCTAACATGCTGGTGTACCACACACACCCAGCTGTTAAGATGTCTCAAGGATTGATCTTCAACAAAATGAGGTATCAGTTTGTTTCAATCAATTCCATAGAAGAGGCATGCTACAGCTGCCCACACACGTAGATTAGCTAACTGGCCAGCTGTGCCATATGCCTCGCTCCACACGTCTCAAGGATTGATCATCATAAATGATGTTTCAGCTTGTTCAGAGAAACTACATAAAAAGAGTTTTCATACAGCTGCCCACACGTGTGGACAAGCTGATATTGCAGGTGTATAGCATGCCCAGCTGCCTACACACACCCGGTGTAGCTCAAGCCAGTGCCCCTTTGGTGTGGAAGCTACATCAAGGGATAGCAAGGTCTGCCAATCAAGAGAGTGGAAAACATAGCTTGTGGGTGGTTTCCATTGACATGCATGTAAATTTAGGCTGCTGGTGGTTTGTAGCTCCATGCAGTTTGTGGGCTGTAAATGTTGACCTGATCTCCCCCCCCCCCCCTCTGTCTTTTAGAAGAAATATACAAACTCTAATAAGTGAGTGGGAAGATCTTGATGTTTGAGCAAAGTCTATTAAAACCGCTGTGATGGTGCTGAAACTTGAAACATCATTGTTTGAGTTTTACTATCAACCGTGAAGTGTGATAGTTACTATCTTGTTTCTATTGTCAGCTGCTGATGGAGGCCATGAAGTGCAGAAATCAGAGGCTTCATCAATGAATGGTCAACTTTCTTCAGCTCAAAATGTTCAGCAGGTCCTGCAGAGAATCTTGAGCACCCTACTTCTGAGGTTTCACAGCAGGGTAGTCTTCCCTCAGCAGGACAACCGCTTCTGTTGAGCTGACTACTACGTCTCGTATGATTCAAGTTCCTAACAGCAAGGTGATTTTTTTTTCATACATTGTTCTTTGACAGCCATAATTTTCCTTAGTAATTGCATCATTCCTGGTATACCATGAGTTGTGCATCGGATTGTTCTCATTAATTTATAAATGCTGATTGTTTTGCCAGCCTCTTTATAGCAAACACTGCTTGTAAAGGACTAAGCAACTATTAATACGGAAACTTCTTGTGACTGTAATCCTTGAAAGTTTCCTACTAAATTAATGGTGAAAACTATTCTTTCTTTTCAGCACACTGTAGAAAAGATGAGCTTAATATTGACATGGATGTAGCAGACAAAAACTGCTACATAATTCATTTACTGCATTAATGTCCTTCTTAATCTTCAAGCTGAGTTACAACTTGACTTGGGCCCAAAATAAAATTCTGGACAGTGTGGTTCATTTGGTGTTTAATAAATTGTCCACAACTAATCAGATAGAGGTAATATTCTTCAATTGTTCGATAGAACCGATGGCATGCCGCGATTTAGAGCTGATCATATCGATTCCTTCTGTAGTTAGTAAATTTTGGCTGTTTGCTGGACTGAGCCTTAATGATAAGAGATCAACAGAATGAGGCAATGTTTTCTCTTTTATAACTAAAGTATAATCATGATGAAAGTTTTGGAAAGAAGCATCGTTTTTGAATTTCTTGAATGTGTAGTAAATTGACAAATTTATGTGCCTCTTGTAACTGTTTGCTGCTAGTTATTAAGTCCTCACAGAAATATGATTTTTTTTATTTGGCTTCCAGTATCTTGGCATCTTGTATAATGATAATGTTGTGTTCAATGAAAAATAAAAATGTTCAAATGAGCATTAAAAATTATCTTAAATAACAAAAGAAACATTAAAACAGTCTTCCAAGCTCCATAATATTTGTATGAACTGGAGTGTAGAGGATCTGATCAACATATACCACTAAGATTTGCTTTTAGAAAATTATTTATTTACCAGAAAGATATAATGCTCTACTGCTTCAGCCATGGTTTTGTGGAAGGAATAAACCATACAAATATGTCTTGTTGGTTTATTTCGTACGATGGGCCAAACTAATTGTTTCTCTTGTTGTATCAAGCATCACATTGGTAATGCATTACAAAGCAGTATTTACTGTTTCTTTTTTTATTTTTTTTTCTTTGCAATTTTTGCTATGCATTCTCAGAATTTGTTTAAATACAATTGTTCCTTATTCTTTCTTGATTGATTATCCACATTTATATTATTTAAAATGAAAAATAAAACCTGAAGTCATGAAGTAGTCACTTGTTATAGATGCTGGCTCTCAGAAGTCAGAACTATTGATTGAATATAAATGCAATTGTGCTGTGCATTCCTAGAGACACCAAGCTGTGCTGCTGTTGCATTAGCACTTGCAGGTGGACTTCACGATGACTTGGAATGTCAGAAGCAGTCTCATGTAAATGTAGCATGTGCACACTGTTTTTTTGGGGAAAGTGGATGATCCTATCACTTTTTCAATTTTTCAAGAAAAAACTTCCCATCATGTTTTTTCATTTTTTTCCGAAAAAATAGCACATTTACATATCAGTTAGTTGAAACAATTCCAGTTCATGTTACTTCATGCATTGTGTCTATAATTCTCTATGAAATTCAAACAAGGACCTTTCAATAAGCTTATTGTTGAGGTATTTGGTACAGGTTGGTGTTCTTATTGGTAAAGCTGGGGATACAATCAGGTACTTGCAAATTAATTCAGGGGCTAAAATTCAAATCACAAGAGATGCTGATGCTGATCCGCGCTCCTCTATCGGCCTGTGGAACTGATTGGATCTCTTGAAAATATCAACAAGGCAGACCAACTAATTAAGGATGTCATAGCAGAGGTTCATTTATTTTGACATCATATACTTCCTCATTCTCATTAATATCTTTTTCCCTATTATATCTTTTGTATCTTTGACCATACTTGTCTGCTTCTTTGGGTCCAACAGCTGCATTGAGTAATTGCTTACTATATTTTTCTTTCCCTCTCTCTTAGGCTGATGCAGGGGGTTCCCCATCACTTGTAGCTAGGGGTTTTAGTACTGTACATTCTGGCAGTGAACAAACTGAAATAAAAGTTCCAAATGAAAAGGTAATTTTCCTTGCTTGATTTTTATAATGTTGTTTTTGTTTTTGCTTTCCAAGCCTGTTTACATTTCTGCATTGAATAGGTGGGGTTGATCATAGGGAAGGGTGGTGAGACAATTAAGAACCTACAGACCAGATCTGGTGCTCGCATTCAGGTAGCATTGGTTACTAATTGAAAACTGACCAGTCTGGTGTTTGGTGGGCTGTTCTCTTTCCTAAGATAATACCAATGTGCTGTTTTGGTTGCTAACTCAATTATTAACCTTCTTCCTTTGTTCTTTAGTTGATCCCGCAACATCTACCTGAAGGTGATTCATCCAAGGAAAGGACCGTGCGTATAACTGGAAACAAAAAGCTAATTGAATCTGCCAAAGAAATGATCAAGGAAGTTATGAATCAGGTCTGTTTGTGAAACTCCGATAATCAATACTATGCACGGAATATAGTAGATTATTTGTTTTCATCCGTCTTATGTGTGATACAATAACCCTTTGGTATGTGGGCTAATGTTATATAGCAGGGGCATGGTAATATGATTTATCTAATTTGTTGAGATGCAGTGTACTTATTTGCTATGTATTTGATATTTTTATCACATTATTGATATTTCGCATATATTTACTCAGTAGCATGCTTATAAATTGGTTTTAGGGATTTCTTGCTGAACCAAATGCCATTTGCCTGTATTTCTTGTATGAGAATGTATTGTTCGTTAGTACCATTGGAGTGAGCATTGTGGGAAGTTCGATTGAGATGTTGCCAATGTAATATTAGGAGTTAAGGCAAAAGGAGACTAGAGATAGAAGTTCCACCCAAGTTGCAGAATGCAGTTTGACCAAAGATGATTTTGCAAGCAATGAGATAAAAAAGTCTTTAAATTAGTGATAGTTGGACAACAAGCACATGCATCTAGTTGCAGAATGATCATGCTATATGATTGCACTTGTATGGGCCTTCTCTTGATTTTTAAGGGTCTTCATAAATTTTCGAACAAAAGGTAAAAGAGTTCAATACAAGATATCTCAACTGCAACCCAGGTGAAAGATATCAAATCTCAACTATGTCCCAACCCCTTCCATTTCTAATTTATCCTCGGTGCTAATCTCCAGCATCAATGAGTGGGCCCTGTGCTTTGGATATAACCCATCCGCTACTCCTTTGCTTATAAGATCAAACTTTTTGAACGAGCGAGTCCAAGCAAGCCTGTTTGCAATGCCTCAACAAATTTCTATCTTGTTTACTTGTATCCTTCACTTGAATGTATTATTACATTGTGTGATGTAAATTTACCATCATGATCCTTTTGACAATTTCCACCTTAGATTTAACCTCTTTGGAGAGATCCTAATTTTTTTAAAGGTGTAGAAAAATTCTCCTCCAAAGAGAAGTGTCATATTGCAGGGTGCAGAATTGTCTCATTGTGACCTGGAGGTCACAAATTTGGACAGTTCGATTGTCGAAATCATCTGGATTAAACTGGACACAAATTGTTAAGTTGATAAAAAAAGGAAAAAATGTTTTGAATCATTATGCATGCACCCAAAAATTATTATATTCATAACCACTAACTTAGCAACTCCATAATCCATAATCAATCAACTCCTATGTTTGCAGCAAACCCCATGTTCATGCACCTTCAGTTCAAGGGGCCTACTATGTGAACATGAGCAGCACATCGTGTATCCAAATGATAGATGATATTCCCATCATATAACAGCCGTTATAATTGCATGAAGGCTAAATAACAGTCATTATCTGAGGTTATGTTATGCATGTATAACACAATGGAGGGCTCTGAAGTCGCTACAACTGCTGTTATTTCAAACCTTGATACCACAAAAGACCTAAAGCATTACATAGCTTGAGGAGAAACTCAAGCAGGTTATAAATTGACTCTCTCAACTCAGAATCTATTTCCGGAGGATGAAATTAAAGAATGTCATTTTTCTTGGTAGATAATTAGTCTTTGATCCAAATAATTTTTGGGATAATTATGACAATATATATAACGGGTCATCCACCGAAAACTTTTAATTTTTCCAATCGTCTTGCCAAAGAAGGCCTTGGCGTAATAGTAAAGTTGTTTCATTGTGACTTGGTCACAGATTCGAAGCTCAGAAACAGTCTTTCTGCACATAGGGCTAAGGTACATCTGACTTTTCGCCAGACCCAAAATGGCAGGAGCGTCATGTGCCAGGCTGCCATTTTTCAATCTGCTTACATGCAGTGAGAAACATAAGAAGATACTTGTCTCATTCATCATTTTCTGTAAGTCCTGCCTAAGAGAGGATGTTAGATCAGTTCTTAAAACTATTTCCCCTCCATATTATTTTGGATGAAGACCTCTTGCTAGAGGGAAAGAAAAATAAGAGAAAATGCTGTATGATATGTTGTTTGCCTCCTCCAGCCAGGATACTGTTTTGAGACTCATGCTGGAGAGTTGGCCAATATTCATAGTTGGGCTATTCTTTGATTATCAAGTTACATTTCAATGTAGGAGTTGTTGTTCTCCAACCAGTTGATGATGTTTCTTTTGCTAGAATTTTCTTTTTCTGGAAATAATCATCAGTGGTGTTAGGATTAATATAAAATCAAGTAATGATACGCTTCTGTCATTTCAAAAAAAAAATAAAATAAAATGATTTTAGACTATGAAGAATAAAGCTTTAGATAACCACTAGGATGTTACAACCCTCTTTTAGGTAGGCATATTGCATGATGATGTCATTAGCCATTTGGAATTTCTTATCCTGTGAATGATGTCTCCTTTTTTGGCTCATATCTGGGTGCTTCTAGCATTGTCTGTTTTGAATATGGAGGACTGATGATAGGATTAATTGTACATTTAGATGTATCTTGGAAGCAAAAATTGTTTAATAAGACATCGTCCAAAGAAAGAACTGTGTGATGATATTTTAAAACATAGTGATATAGTTGTTCTATTCTTATATCAGTTTGCTCGGTTCATGCATAGAGTTCTTTGTGCTCTGGAAATTGTAATTCTATTTTTCTCATGGAAAGGATAAACGTAAGTTTTGTCTTGGCATGTTTACCTGTATCACAACTTAGGTTCTTTTTTTTTTTTTGAAGAATTTTACCCATTTTCTGGTCATAGCCTAACACTTAGGATGATAATGTGTAGGAAAATAGATGCTTTTGAGAAGGTGCCACATTTATTTGATATACTACTATGTGGGTAATGTTGGTTATTTGAAAGTAACAATTCCTTTTTACCATTTCACTGCACATATTCGTGGCTTATCATGATAATTTTAGGAGGTTTAACTTGTATCAAGAACAAGAACTGTGGATGCTTTGATGGTCTTTAAGAAATGGGTATGTTGAAAACAATCTCAATCATATTTGTTCTTCAAGTAAGAGCTTCTTGTATGATGTGTTACTGCATTGGTTAACATGAAAGCCTGCAAAAGAAAAGGATGTTACACATTTTTGCAAATAAGCTTCCTTTTTGCTAAAATTTTCATGTATGGTCCTTTTTTGAGCAAACTTACAATGAAATGTCGTGCTGGCTAGCACTTTCACAGGTTTAGGTTTTGTAGGTCTCCTAAATGCCTGATTGCTAGGAATGTAGTTATTTTTTTAATTTTTAATTTTATTTTAAAGTCACCATCCCGGATGTTGCCTTGAGATATATTCCTGGACTTGTATGACAAAATTCTCTATATGCATATTAGACGTCATTACAATATGGATCCTTTCATTTGAGTGTGACATGGATACCTTCTATTAGGAAATGGCAAAATGTTATGCATGAAAACGTCTAATGAGGTCTGCACGTTTACATGAACATCCTTTTTTTCATCAACTACATGAAGGACAAAAGCATGCAGATATTCCTTATTTCGAGAATGAGAGTTTGTTGCGTGGATAAGATCTACAACAATTTCCCTATTCATGCATGATCCATGTGAAAATCACTTGATGCCACTTGGGATGGTTTATTTATTCTGAAGGTGCCAATTTGTATATGGTTGGCTTTCATAATGCAGATATGGCAATACCTTTCACATGAGGTCAACATTGGTTTCTTGGTGTAGCAATAAACTTCCATTCATCACTCTACAGAAGTGGGATATGAGGCTTTAACCCTTGCCAATTGAAGAATTTTTATAGTTGGTAAGACTGCTTAAGACTTAAGAACCCAGTTCATAAATTTGTAAGAGTATCGTGATAGCGTTGGTGTTTTGTAGTGGCCAGAATGTTCCATGCTTGCACTGTGTTCAGATACTGCATCATTCTAGACAAGCCTTGATAGTTTAGTGCTTACATGGGATCTATACATTCTTGCATCTGAAGAATATCATGTCTATGCCCTTAAACTTACACTACTGCTGTGGAGATTACATGTGTGATTCGAGACATGCTGCTTTAGTACAACTTCCAAATATTCACACTCGTTCATTATGTTTGTATGTTAAACTTCTACCCTCTTACACCTTCAAGTTCATTTTGAACAATGATATTATATTTTTGTGGTGATTATTGTTCAGTGAAGTCTCTTGTATATCAAAACAGCATTGGCTCCTGTTAGTTGTGCTGAGTACGTTATTTCTTCTTTCTATCCTAGCCCCATGACAAATTAGTTGCAAAACATGATTTCTGATTCATGCTTTGATTGAGTCATATTTGCATTATTGTACAAAGATTATTGAAGAACATAATGTTTTCTTATCTTTTCATACCCAATTTTCTTTTTTAAAAAAATAAAAAAAACTAAATTTTGTTTGAAATGATGCATTAACTAAAACAAATCCCATGATGGTGACCTGACGTTGCATTTTCCCTGATAAAAACCAGGTTCTGCATGACTTCCTAGATTATCAATTTGTTTGCGGGTCCTTGAGGACTGTGGACAGGTCTGCGAGCTGTAATGCTGATCTTTCAGGGTTTTTTTTTTTTTTTTTTGGGACTTCTGTTGTTTCAAATTCCTTCTGTGCAAATATTCTTTTGAGTTTATTCCAGACTATAATAAGCTGGCATTGGGGAAGAAAATCTCTAATCTTCTGATTTCTCCTAGTG
Organism: Elaeis guineensis; assembly: GCF_000442705.2. Classification (NCBI taxonomy): domain Eukaryota; kingdom Viridiplantae; phylum Streptophyta; class Magnoliopsida; order Arecales; family Arecaceae; genus Elaeis; species Elaeis guineensis. The sequence goes on from NC_026001.2 coordinate 10,971,849, forward strand.
TACATCATCGATACTAGTACTTGGCTCCTTGATTGCACTGGACCTTTTGCAAGATGGTTAATAAATATGTTCCCTGGAAAGCAGCAACCTGATTACCATGGATTCTGTTCTTTCACATCTGCTGTCTTAGTCTGTCATACCCAACTTTTACTGAATATGATCTAGCCCAAAAGGAAGGCATTAGAAAGACTGTGAATCTCTTTAATGGGCTATTTACATTCTAGAAAAAATTCTTGTCACATTAGATCCACAATGCCTGCAAAAAAAAAATGCAAGTCATTAAGGTTTTCAGAGTCTCCAATTGCGGAAGAACTTTAGCAGGATTTCATCTCAAACTTCTTTAGAGGCCATAGCCAAGTTAGTACTGCTTGAGCTCCGATATTTGCCTTCTGATTTTGCTTCTCTGAAGTCCAAAGAAAGGTTTAAAGCTTTGTCACAAGCATTCTGCATGTTGTGCCTTCTCCATAATCTTCTATATGATGATGTCATGTTCCTTGGTTTTGCTACATACAAGGTCTTCATCTTTCCTAATTTGTCTCTTAAAAGTATCCTTGGTATCTGTAATGATGTTTGGAACATACCTTTCGCCTTTGGATATCTTAAGTATAGTGTCATTCAGCATTGTACTCTGCCATTTGAGTTTCCTGATTGAGATGCAGTATTTTTGCTAGGCAATTTGAAATGACCTATTGTTCTCTAGTTGATTCATTTCATGTATCCTGGAGTACTTAATCTGCCGTTATGCAAATTGTTGCTTAATATTGCTTCTGCAAAATTGTGTTTCATTAGAGCTTTTTTTGGTATTTGCATGCCATTTTTATAGATTTTATATCAAGCATGAAAAACATAGACCTTTGGTTTGGAGAAGGTACCACTGATTTGATCTTTTACCACATAAACAACCTATTTCACATATTTGCTTGATGGAAATCTTCAGGGTATGTGCAACAATTGCAATGATCCAGTAAAATCAAGTTGATGCTTTAATTTTATCAGTGTTCTTTGTTTTATGTTTTTGGTTCTGACTTCAAGAGAGCTGGAGTTACCAGTAATTCTTTTATGATCATTTTTGGGATTGATGCTTATCTACTTCTGTCTCCTGATTTCTTGATACTAACTACTGATAATTGAGGTGACTGCAAATACACAGGTATTGGTTTCTTACAAGTGATTTCTGGTAAGCATGGCCTCTCAAAAAGTATTATTTTTCTCTCAACATAATTAAGCTATTCTTTGGTCATGGAAGTTAACCTGCTTGTATACCTTTGTTTGCACATATTACAATTTTTAGCCGTATTACCAATTGATCTGGATTATTATTTTCATTTCATACCATGCTCCTCTGCAAGCAGTTTATAATTCCATTATTTGTTCCAAATATTGTTTCTCATATTAATTTTCATTATTCTTTATTTAATATCATTGCTTGGTTATGGTTCTCGGTCATATACATTCTTTTCATAATATTTGTTTGATGGCTAGTAGAATCAGCAATCAAAGGATATTTCTTGGTGCTTACGAATAACATGCTGAAAATCAGACTGCACTGTTTTGACCATCTGAAAACTTGATTTCTGCAGGCTCCTACAAGGCCTTCACCTCTCTCGCAAGATGTTCGTCCCCATGGGCCTACAACAGCACACCAGTGGGGCCGTCAAGCAACAGTATCTGCACGACCAACCATGGGCTATGATTACCAACAAAGAGGTACATATCCACCACCTCAGACAACACAATATCCTCAACCATATGGCGGCTATCACAGCAGCCCCCTTCGAGAGGTGGCTATAGTGCAGGCTGGGATCAGAGGCCAGCAGCTCCCGCTCAGAGCACACATCCTAGTGGTGGCTATGACTACTATGGTCAACGTGGCCAGGCAACTGAAAACCTACCATCTAACCCAATTCCTAACCCTTCTCTGACATCAACCCCAGTTCCCGTGAACTATAACTATGGTCAGTCTCAAGCTTCAGCTTATGGACAACCAACACCGTATGCACAGTCTGCCCCTCCACAGCAGAACTATGGCCATGGCTATAACGAGCCAAAGTATGATAACCAAGCACCTAGCCAGCAGTTTTATGGGCAACAGCCACTGAACTCACAACCAGGTGTCTATGGACAACAAGCAAGCGTACCACAGCCAGGCTATGGTCAACAACAGACTTACGGCAAGCCCTCTTATGGTGCTGCACCACCGCAAGAAATGACTCCTTCTTATGGGCCACCCAGAGCAAGTCAGCCAGGTGATCCGATGTATCAGGGTCCTGCTCCATCCTATGGGTCAAGTGCATCCGCCCAACCATATCCATATGGTTCAAGTGTACCTCCTCAGCAGGCAGCACCTGGTTATAATCAGAGTTATGGAGGACCTACATCAGGTGCTGTGGATGGGTATGCACAACTGCCATCAGCTGGTTATCCTCAGCACGGTGGTCCAGCTGCTCCTGGCTATGGTGGACAGCCAGCGCCTGCTTACGCTCAACCAAGCTCCCAATCTGGTGGGTACGGCCAGTACCCATCATCCCAACAAGGCTATGGTGAACCGATCTCCAGCAATGTGAATTATGGGTATCATAGTGGGCCGGCTGATGCAGGTCATGGCAATACCGTCCCAACTTCAGGATATGGTGCATCACTGCCAGCAAGCGGTCAGCCAGGGTATGCTCAGGCACCGCCAACCCCATTGGGCTACTATGAACAGTCTGCTCCCCCGCAGTCTGGTTTTGGTGGTCATCCGGGCACCGCCCCAGTTGGTTATGCGAAGAGTGTCTCTCCACAGCCTGGCTATGGAGGCCAGTAAGATTCTGCTCGAATGCATGCTCATCATTGATGCCATCACTTTTACCGTTTTGAGAGCTTTAGATATAATTTTCTTAGGACATGGAAGGTTATGTCATGCTAGATTTTCATTTGAGGTAATTACATTTCAGAATTTGGGCTCTGCAACCAAATCTGTCAGACTGTTGTTTGACACATGAGGTGCTTATAAATGGATTAGTTTAGTTACATAATTTTAATCCTTAATTATCTTTTTTTTTTAATAATATGTTCTGTGCTTCTGGTGTATGATAGCACTTTCGAGGGTGAGTAATGCGGCCCTTGAAACTTGCCTTACTGGGAGTCACGGTTTTTTTGAATGTTCTATTGCTTTCTTTCTTTTCTTTTTTTTTTTCTTTTCCAGGTACATGTATTCTATTATTCCTCGGTCTGCATTGGCATTTCTGGTGGCAGCTACTTATGATACATGTCATCAAGTTCCAGTTCCTGTTGGGGCTGGTTGGCTCCATATACCTGATGGAGCCCTTTGGAAGGTCATGATGGTCCTTTCAGGAACAGCAGGATTGGTGGAGAATATCGAAGTTATCCTTAAAGATTTCCTCCAGGCAATCACAATACTCCCTCACAAACCAACAGAAGGAATACAATAACTATCCTACCATCGTCTCAAAATTCTTTGAATACGGTTAGGAGCTGAAGAGTCTAATCTTGTTTCTAAAAAACAAACTATACGTGGGCAAGTCTTACGGATCAAAGTTTTTGAGTAATTAATAAAAAAGGATTTAGCAGCTCCTCAACAATTCCACACTTAAAGCTTCGCGGCTGTTTTATAGTTTTTGGTGAAGTTGAATCTAATGAATCAGCCAATTCGTTGATTGTAGATTCTGATGCGGTCTTGCAGGATCCCTCGTTGATACTAGTAAAACTCCTATTTTTGACAGACACTGTAGATTGGTCATTTAGAGTCGACATTAATTTGTGAACTATCTCTCCATGACTGTTCTTTCCTCAGTATCAAAGTTATCCTCAATGGCTACAGGTAATTAGTGCTGTGGAAAACCAGGATCCACGCCTTCAAAAGATGAGCAAAAGATGAGGTTTACCACTGTTGGGAGAAATGAGCTAAATGTGGTGTCCTTCGTAAGTTCCGGATGATATTTACAGCCATTCGGAGAAATGGAGCGCCGGATGAACTCGTACAAAGTCCACCATCAGCTCTTAGATTTTTAGCTGCGTAAAGCAATATATTCTCATGTTACTTTTCCTTCAATCTTACAATGAGGGGATGAAATGATGCCAACCATTAAACTGGATGAACGTGGCTGTCATGAAGTATCCTCTAATTTACAATCACCACCGGCACCTGCACACACTCATGCTAAAAATGAGGACGCGTTACTTCTCTTCTTGGCTTCTCCGCGCCACCCCCTCTCCTCAATGTGGACAGCTTCTCTGCACCACCCCCCCCCATGCCCGCAGCTTTTCTCATTCACATATCAAGCTGCTGCGACCTCCCTCGGGCGTCTCTTCTTGCCCTCGATCCCATGGTTCCCCATCCTCCCCCCCTAGTGGCTTCTCTGCAACAACCCCCCAACTCGACGCCTCGGTCTCACGGTTCCCTACCTCCCTCGCAGCTTCTCTACACCACCCCCGCCCCCCACCACTCGGGACTTCTCGACCCCCTCGGCACCCGAATCTTCTTATCACATACCATCCTACTATGCAGCCCCCTAGTGCCGCTCCTCACCCTTGATCCCACGGTCCCCCCCCCCCCGCCCCCACCCCCAGCGGCTTCTATACTTCACTGCCCCTCCCGACGCCTCAATCCCACAGTTTCCTACCTCCCCCGCAGCTTCTCTATGCCACCCCGTTCCCGACCCCCATCGCCCACGACTTCTCCACGCCACCCTACCACCACCCGCACCACACACCACCCCACAGGGGTGGGCTCTTCGTTATTAAAAAAAAAAAAAAAATCCAACTTAATTACGGAACTCAAGAGTATTTTAAAATTTTAATTTTATATTATCGATAACCTGATTGTCATGCCAAACACATTAATCAAGATTTTCAATAATTTTATTATAGTATTATCTACATATACTAAACACAATAATCAACATTATTGACAATTTAGGATGCATTTGATTAGCCCCTAAAAAAATATTTTTTTTATTTTTTGATTTTAAAAAAATAAAAATCAAAAAATAGCATTTGATAATAATCTAAAAAGTAAAAAGTGAAAATCAAAAATATTTGCTTTACGTGAAAAGTAATTTTTTTTGCTTTCTAAAATTTGCTTTTGCTTCTTTCTGACTTATCCCGACTCGCCTTGATGCTCGCCACTTCCTCCTTCCCCTCCCTCTCCCTTTGGCTCTCTGCCTGCCTGACCGGTGAGCACTGATGATAAATGGGGCTCGCCACCATCCCACGAGAGATCTCGACCGGATTTTGCTCAATCTCAACGCCGTCAGCAGCTACCAACCAGGAGGTAGAGATGACAGTGAACGAGAATGCCCATGCTCCTCCCCTGAATCGTCGTCCACGGCTCAACCGAGATGTCTGAAAACCCAATGCAGGCCATCCTAAAAACTTTCCCATGCTCCTCTCCTGGGATCGCCGTCCACGGCTCAACCGAGATGTCTGAAAACCCAATGTAGGCCATCCTAAAAACTTTCATCGCCTTCGCCCATGGCTTCCAAGCCCATCTCTCCCACCTCTTCTCCGAGCTCCAGACCTCCTCTTCTATAAAGTCCCGAGCTCCTAAACCCCTCACGCCAGATAAGTCCGCCATCCTTCAATCAGTGAAGGATGTCTCAGATCCCGCTTCGTTCGTCAAGATACCTTTCTTACTCCTTTCAGCTTATCATCGATCGGGAGATTTTATGTTTTTAAATTGGTACTTTGATGTACTCTTTCCTTTTGGGGACATGTTCGAAAAAAATCTATTATTCTTTTGACGAAAGAAGAGCCCGAGAGGCTACATAGACGTTGCTTCACAATATAACAATCCAAATGTTTGATCTATTATTTCTGAATTCATTTTCTTAGAGGTTTGATTTTTAATCTCATAAAAATAAGATTTATAACAACTAGTTATCAAACATATTTTTTTATTTTTTTATTTTTATTTTATAACAAAAAATAAATAAAAAATAAAAAATATTTTTAAAAAATAAAAATTAAAAAGTGTAACCAAACGCTCCTAACAATCTATCTTGAAACAATCGACGTTACTTTTCAAGATTACGATGCACCAACCTAAGAGAATGAAGGCGCGAAGGCTTGCAATTAATAAAAACAAATGAAAAACATGAACACCACCCCAATCAACAGGGGTAGGGTAGCAGGGCATCAGGTGATTTTATCCACAAAATTACAAAATTGCCCATGATGCATCAATTCCCTACACATAGTTTGTTTGTACCGATAATTGATCAGGGCTCCATGGATTATCACATCAGGCATAATTTTGAAGATGAATTCCCACATGTAAACAAGACGGAGAGCCTTGATTCCCTGCAACCCAAAAAGCCCACAAACCTAAACGATGCAAGAGTAGCAGTCTGAATTTGCGTCATATCCGAAAATCCTCTGAGCATTTCTTTCTAATCCAACAGGTGTGCATGCCACGTTCAGCTTCGACAAATCTCGTCTTATTGAAGGGGAAAAAAAGCCCAACAGACATGTATAGGTACTGATCACCCGATACACAAGGAGTAGGTCTCAAACATACTCGTAGTGAGGGTACGTACAAGTCTGTGGTTAAAGAACATATGCGTAGCACTCTTGTCATACAATAATTAGTAATGGCATTAATAGGTAGCACTCTTGTCATACAATAATTAGTAATGGCAATAATAAAAATGATAAATTTAAATTCCTCAAGGAATACAGACCTACAAAAGAAATTCTGCAAAGCTTGTAAATTGTCACACCAATCTGGCTCTCACTGTATCTCATGATAGCAAACAAAATAACCAAATCATATGAACTTTCTGTCATCTTTTCCCTCGTAGGAACATTGGAGCATCATTAAGGAAAACTGCAAGAGCGCAAAGTAGGCCAATTTTGTGCTAATGTATGAGAAAAGAAAACCTTAAGCTGGCTGGATCAAAAAACAGAGATTCATGCCACGGTTGTGCACCTGAACTGCAACCTCTGCAAAAACATTTAAAAATTAATCAAGAATTGAGAAAAGGAAAAAAGGGGGAAAACCCACTCCATCCTACTCAAAAATGCACTTGTATGTTGATGTAGACCCATATTAGGAGGATGAAACTGGTGATTCATGTTGCAGTAGGTGGTTTTCACCTAGATGCGCATGAAGCATCTCTTTCTACAGAATATGAAGTTGGCATCTATTCCCCACCCAAACATTAGATGTCATGCCCAAAACCAGTGTTTAAAATTGGTCATGATTTTTATATTTTCTGATCACATTTGTACATTCCCCTTGTTAGATACTTACCTGCATCCCAAAACTAGAAATCCTACCTCAAAAGGCTAGCTTTCTTCATCCACCAGAATGGTTGCCTCTGTGCCCATTCCAAGATCCATTAAAGGAGCCATATCATCATTAAGCATACAGGTAAGGGGGAACCCTGTCACAAACTCCACAGAAAACTCAGCCATTTCATGCTCAGCAGTAAGATGATTGATATGAGCATTCGCTAGAAGTTCATTTATCATAACCAGGTAAAGCTTTACATGCCTTTATAAGATTTGCAATTTCACATACAGAAGGTAAACATTGCAGTAGTCTCGCCAACTATCAGCTATAAGAGAAAGAACAGCTATAAACTGTTAAATGAGATGAAACGAAGTCTACATATGTAATTCCATGAGCACACTGATCATGACCTCGAAGTTCGAAAGCTAACTGAAGAACTAGAAAAATAGAAAGGCTCATTTACTTCCACAAACAAAAAAAAAAAAAAAGCTTTACAGCCAACCATGTTTTAGTGAAGCAGTCCATGTGATAGATGCAGCAATAGCAGAATAACATCAAGTTATGATGACAACCTACAAAATTCACTAATTTACTTCTAACATATGTAACATGTGAAGTTCAAGAAGGTCTACTGCTGCCAAAAATGAAAAAAAATAAAAGGAAGGACAAGAAAAGGAAACAAGTTATCTCTATCATAATACTGCAAGCTAAACACTGTATATACAAACCTCTTCTTGAAGAAATAATCTCAACCGGATTCCTTTCAGTTTGAAGAAACTCTCACATAGAACCTTTAACTTGCCAACCTATACAGATCATGGGAAAATAGTTCAAATTTTAAAAATCAAAAAGTAAAGCATTATATAAATTAATCAAGAATGATATATAAACCAGTGTTGTTGTAAAATGTAACT
>NC_026001.2:10984996-11000199 GCF_000442705.2 Elaeis guineensis
CTCAGATCAGGTGCACACATTGAAGTACCATATTATTCAATGGCTACCCTCTATAAGCTGGAGATGGTGCAATCAAGTCTCACAATTATGTATCCAACACAAGGTTTCATAAGTCCTAAATGTAAGTTATATACATGCAGAATGAATTAGAAAGCAGGAATGGAAGTGGATTCAAGTGCGAATCAGAAAATAGAGTCCTATAAAATGATATAAAGCAAGACCTACTAAATTGCTAAAAATCCTCATATAAGCAGTAAATAAGTTAAAAGTCAAACTGATTGGTAGTTGTTACAATATCACTTACTATTAAATTTGGATATGGAGAAATTGCAAGTAAGCATTTATTTTTATACGGAGCTATGTAGCAAAAGCTTGGGATAGAGCCATTTGTAAAGCTAGGGAACATCTGGAAGTAACGGTAGGATGGTAACAAGCAAAGAAGCCAGTTTTTGCTATTAAGAAGAAAAAAATAAATGTTTTTTCTAGCAACAAGAGTCAGCTAAGCCCATGATATTAGCTACCCAAGGGGGCTGGATGTACAAACATGCATTTCACCTAGTTACATAGTAATATTGAGATAATGATGTGCAACATGGACATGCACGTTCAGATAGTCAAATCCTTGCTATCCACTTAAAACCTCTAACTAGTGAGTTTGAATGCTTTCATTCACTGTTTCCATATGAAAGCACGACAACTCAATTACCTCAGTCCATAAATGTGTATAGTAATAGTAGCAAGCATGGACTTTAATGCTGTAAAAATTCATGACCTGATGGACCTGACCAGCTATGCAGAAGTACACTTACATATGCTGCTTCAGAACAAACTTCCTAAAAAGGAAAATTAACTAGGAAGATGTCCAACCGTTTATGATGAAAGCAGATGAAAGCATATCCCACTAATATCAAGGTAACAAGAAATTCATACAATATATAGCATTTCCCTGTATCATCTTTCTCTAGGCAATGAACAAAAGAAGAAAAATATGCAGCAGTAGTAGTAGGTAATACATCCAAGCTTCGATGTAGGATTAACTGACAAAATAGCACAAACAATTCTTTAAAGAAATTGAGCTCACCATCAATCTTGGGAAAGAGTTTAGTGAATCTATAGATGCCAAGTCTTCGATCTCATTATGTCCTGAGGTGTGTTGCATTGAAATTGTTAGTCAAGAAAAAAACACATTGGCTCTCATAAAGAATATGATACAATTACCTAAATGAAGGCAGTATAAAGTTTCAAAGAGACTACAAGAATTGTCCAAAAATCCATCAACATATGTTACCTAAGTGGACCTTGAAGTTTACCTAGAAGAAGGCACTGCAACTTCTCAAAAGGCTTGCAAGATGTATCTTGCATATAATTATCATCCAGTGTTCCTGGACTTGGATGATTAGCAGGGTAGTATATATGCTTCAGTTTATTCTTGTTCAAATGAAGCTGCTCCAAGCTGAAGCCAAAATCAAAACATTATGATTTTCCAAAGGTCCTAAAGAATCAAATAGGTTCATTGCATATACCTTCTTAGGTAAGAAAACTTCAGAATTTCATCCCATGAATCAATACAGTTATCTTCCAAATTTAAGAGCCGCAAGTTATCAAATCCTTGAACAAAAGCTGTCACTGGTACAGAAGGTGCAGGCTGCATGAAAAATATAGACTCTAGTCTAGTGAGTCTTTTCTGCATATAACCAGGTAGTTTTCACATGGCAATGGCATCATGCACCAAAATGCAGCTAAGCATAATAGCGAATCACTTCATTGGCTATTTATGAAGAATGGACAAAACTGCTTACATAATACATTTTCCCGTACTCATAACCTGTGCACAATGATATGAACCTTTAAATCTTCTGATAGGGAACCCAAAGTCATCATTTTTCAAGGTTATGATATAATATTTGCAGTTAATTGAGATGATTTTTTTTTCAAAGCAATTAGAATTTAAATGAACAGCCAATTCATACACGCATACGTGACTAGAGATGATTTAGAGCTTGACAGGTCACCTAATAATCCAGAGCAACTGCTGATAAGGGAGATACCTACTCCTGACCTTCTTAATTGACTAAGTTATAACAGTGTAGAAGTACAGAAAAAAATATTTGGAAAGAACTCTTTACTGAATAGATTGTAATTGTTAGTATCATCTTTGAAGTTATTGAGTACTATAGGATCTCAGTGCTAACCATGATTGTCCTTAACTTATTTGCCATTAAATGGAGCTCTTCAACTGCAGTCAGTGACTCTTTAAGCATTTCAACCTGTTGTCAACCAAATAAAAAATGGTTTGCAATCTGGCAAGAAGAAAAACAGTTGCAAACATGAATAAGAAAGACTATGAAGCATCACCTCTTTCCATGTCATGCCACAGTTATTGAGAACCAAAGTATGAATTCTTTTAAGTAAAGGAAGTTCCTCTACATGATGCTCCATGAAATTGTTTGTTAAATTAAGAACTCCAAGTGCTGGTAAGGCATCACAAAGGGAACCAATGTCCTGCAAAATAGTAGAAGTGTAGAACCATGACATTAGCACAATTGACAAGATGGTTGCTGAACAAGTATATAATATATATTTCCTATCTTAATTTTAGATGTGTTAGCCACAAGTTATTTTTCTCTACATGTCAAAAATATTATAGGAAAACTGAGTAAATGATTCTTGTCAAAAAAAAAAACATAATAGAAATACAGAGTAAATGATCCTATAATAATTTATCCTTCAAGGTCATTCTAAATTATGATCCATGAATCAAAGAAAAGCAAGAATACTGAATGCAATTTAATGAGTTCATGCATAATTATCGTGTCATGCCAAGGATCGCTGACTCGGAACCGGATCTCGTGCCGGCGGACCAGCAGTACGAGTCAGTATGCTTCTATACCAGACCCGAACCGATACGAAATGGGGGATGAACCAGAGAGGAAAAGAGAGAGAGAGATGGGGGGAGGGAGGGAAGGAATAGGTAGCCAGTGGAGACGCCTGCGGTAGCCATCGGAGGGCCGTGAAGGCCCGCTAAGGCCTCCTGGGCTCCGTGGTCCTCCGTGAGGGAAACTAAGAAAAGAGAGAGATAGAGAGAGGGAAAGGGAGGCAACAGGAGGGAGAAGAAGACAGCAGAGAGGCGCTAGGTGGCCGGAAACGCCCCCCCCCCCCCGCGCGCAGCCGCTATGGGGTTCGAAGCAGCAATGGATTTTTTGAAAAACCCAACACATAGTGAATCCAACAATAGATTAGTCGGCTTTACTATTTATTGGATTTTTTTAAAAAAAAACCTCTATGTGTTGGACTTGAATTTTTTGAAAAATCCAATGAAACATGAGCATAGCCTCTATTTCGAACCCCGCGGCAGCTCCGATAGCCCTTTAGCAGCCTCCCCGCCGCTTTCCCCTCCCTTCCCCTCTCACTCTATCTCTCTCTCTCTTCTCAATCTCTCACAAAAAATCATGGAGACCCGAAGTCTCGACGAACCACCGTCGGCCTCTTCTCCTTCCCTCCCCTTCTCTCTCTCCTTCTCTTTCTTTCTCTCTCACTTTGTTTTCGTCGGCATTCCGAATCCAATGATCAAACTGCATCGGTTAGCCGCCGGTTCAATTCGGCACACCCCAAACCATCCAGTTCGGCAAACTTTGACCATGCATAACACCGGTTCATGCAATTTATAAGTCATCAAACAAAAGAAAGAGAATAAATACTCTCATGATTTTACTTTATTCGTGCTTTTGCATTTTCTGATCTTTCAGTCAAACAAGAGATCATTAACAGTTACCCTAGGATTTTTTTTTAATATAAAACAGTAGAGTTGTATGTGTTTACATTCCCTCGTGCCATAAGCTTATATCCCCCTGCACTTCTCCTAAACTACAAAATGGATATTCTGACAAATTAGAGGCAACAATTAACAAAACCCAGTTTTCTTAGTGGAAAATTGAAATTCCTAATGTATTTCTTATTAACTAATTTATCTTTATTTATTGGACTTCCTTGGTTGGATCAAAATAATCAAAATTCTCTAGATACAATGATCAACCATCCGGTAGTACAAAATGATAATCAAAATTCTCTAGTTACAATGATGAAGCATCCGATAGTACAAAATAATCTACCCCTAAGTTTAGCTTCCTCAGAAGTTAGAATACTATTGCAACTTAGCTTCAGTCATCCTAGTGATTTGGACTACATTTAGGTGTTAGGCAATTATTTGGACCTATATAAATAAAATTACTTAACTTATTTTAGTAAAAGTTGTTCCATAAGCATTTCTTGCTAGCATGCTTGATCCATAGATGTTTCGCTACTACAATATATAATTATGTGGTACTTCACAAAGTACTGCAAGCATTTAACTTACAAAATTAAGTTGTCATGTTGTGATCCTTTAGTTTTTGGATCATCTAATTGCCCATAACCATGGTGCTTTTTATAAACACAATTGTAAAAATTAATATAGTATAGCATTTTAGGATGAGTTCAAAGCAAGAATTGGAAATGTCAGCTATACCAGCCAGTACATGACACATAGGTCAGGTGACCATACTACTATGACTAGTATGACTTGGTTTAGCCAAACAAGGCCCGAACCGCCCAACCAAGGTGGATTACTTGAATCCAAGGTTCGCCAAATCAGTATTGGAAGTCATACCAGCCAATGATTGGTTAGATACAACACAGGTTCGTACCATACTACTCTAGTACATATCAAAAATAGGGAGAGGAAGGGGGAGGGAGAAAAGGAGAGAGGAAGAGAAAGAAATAAAGAGATAAAGAGAGGGCAAACCAGCCATCACGATGATATTGGGGTTGGGACCGATCCGCCTCTTGGAAGACTATTTGGACTTGAGATCATCGATTTGAATAGGGGGGGATGTGGGTAGTGAAGTCTGCTAGCAAGTGCGTGATGAATTCAATTATGCAGTTCTTGATCCCAGCACTAGGATCTTGAATAGAAAGAGAAAAAGATAGGCAAAGGGTTTTGGAGAGGGACACACACACACAGAGAGAGAGAGAGAGAGAGAGAGAGAGAGAGAGAAGAGATGGTCATGTATCTAGCAAAGGAGGGCTAGCAGGAAGCGATGGGGCCACCGGGGGGGGGGGGGGTGTTCTCCAAGCATTGCAAGGTGGGAGGTGTGAAGAGCAAACCATCACTAGTGGATAACCAGGCAAGCTATTTTTATGACCGAATCGGCTGGTTTTATAGGGTTTTATAACCGAACCAAGCTAGTTATATAAGGTATTGTAACTGAACCAAAGCACACCGTTCTGACTTGGCATCGATTCAGTTCAGTACAAGCCAAACAGCCCGATTTAGGCCAATACAACAATCATTGCTTGTATCTATCCCAAATTGATTTGGTAAACCTTCAAAACCCACTTTTCTTACATGTGTGTGTTTCCATCATTTATAGTGGAAACAACCTGGGAGAGAGAGTTTGGACTTTAGAGGTAAGAACAATGAATTGCAAAATTGGAGCTCAAAACACCTAATTTGGGACTAGAAACAAGCTTCTTGGGGATCCTGAATTACATTTCAATTGTTGATGCCTACACAGATTTTTAGTGCATCTTAAGTTGCAAGTTGATGTTCAGTTATGCAATAAACTAGGAACCAAAAATATTTCACTATAGATTGCATTCAGTGGCTAGGGGCTAGGGCACTTGTATCAATACATTTACCATATTTCACTAAAAATGTAGAATTAAAAAAATAAAGCATAAGGGAAAAAAATTTGGAGGTGAAGATAAACCGTACAAGGGGTCAATCAATACTCTTTATCAATATAATGTGCAATATGGTGGTGGACCATATTGGCTGGCCATTGTTATACCCCCACACCTTGATATTTGAATCCTTGCTTCAAAGCTTTGAATGAAGAAGATTTGAATTATCTTTTATGAAGAGACCCACCTAGATTTAGTCTAGGACACTTCAATTATAGTGATTAACATTTGCAAGGTTTTCATGGTTGTAATTAGTAAACAAAGAACTAAAGTAAAGAATAGAACTTAATTTCCAATTGACACTTCCTAGAAAGAACAAAATGACTTGCAGAAATGGTTTACTGGTTTTGTATATTCAATTATTAATTGTTCGCAATCTTGAAAAATGAAGTTATTACGGTGTATTACTGTTAAAAAAATAACACAGCTACTTATTTATGGCATAGAAAGAAACTAAAAGGAACATCAGAGGTCTTAGAAAGGAGGCAAAGTAAATATTCATAAGAGGAACTTATTTAGCAAAGAAACTGTTTCATTTTTCATAAAAGTCTAAGCTCGTAAAATTTCATGACAAGCAGGTTAGGTGCTAAAAGCTGTGGTATTCATATTATCTCAAGCAAAACATACTTGCCATTTTGAAAGTAGATTTCCTGTCAAATCAAGCTCCTCAAGATCTGAAACAAAAGCAAAATATTCATTAATGATCACAAAGGTTTAACATAAACCACAAACTGCAAGATGCTATTGCAAAGTTGTAGACAAATGCGTAATACAAAATTTAGATGTACATGTGAATTGTGTGATGATAAAGCTACCTCAGGCAAAAAAAATCCAATAAAATAATGACAGCAAATAAAGAAAAATATTTGAGATTCTATCCCAAGGATATGGAAGGAGATGGTACAGTAAGCTGTTTTGGATAGATTGCAGAAGGATCTTGAGGCTAAGAGATATATTGACTCAAATATGATTTCTGCCTTAAGCTTCTTCAATAACATAAAGTACAGCTGTCACTCTCAACCCTGAGCAGCAATGGATCAACACTTTGTAACCATGTAATACTTTGCCATGGAAGTGCATTAGCCAAGACAAGTTTTGCGTTTGCCTTTCCGATGGTTTATGATGTTGATTCACTGATAAATCAAGAGTATATTGTATGCAATTTCAGTCTCTAAAAAAAATATTAACACTGAAATAGGGTGCCCATATGATTTTATAAAACAAATTGAGTATGGAACAAGTGGACTAGTAAATGATAAAGATTAGAACATTTGCCAGTATATTGTCTTCCGGTTTTTTTTTTTTTTTAATCTTCAAGGTCTATGAAAAGTTTAATCATTTTATTTTAATGGAATTTCAAAATGATTGTGGTTGTTTTTTATCTGTCATGGTGCACAAATGGCTATTTTATTAGACATGTAGAACAACATTTTTAATAGTGTTTCAGAGAGGTTTAGCATTCACTGACCGTATAATGTTTTGTCTCTGATATCCGAATTGATTAACTTCTGCATCTTTGGTTGGAAAAATCATCAATGTTTTGTCACTAAAAATATATATATATATATTGGGACTTTGATTTCAAGCAAGGACAACTGTATGCATGTTTGCATAAATAACATGAGCAGTGATACAGAAGTTCTCAACTTCCTTTAATCATTCCTTGATCATTTTAAGCAGTATTTAGCATTTTACCACCCTCACTGACCTGTATAACATGTTAACTGATTACACATGTAGACATTGTGCACTCTTGTGAATCATTAAGTACATTCCACTTTGAATGTGAAAGTCTGCGGAACCGGTACTGGTGGCTGGATCGGCCGGCCGGCGGTACGGTTTGGCACGCCTTCGTTCCGTTCCGAACCGAGGCGAACCGATGAAGGAAAACAAAACTGAACCGGAGAAGAAAAAGAGAGAAATAAAGAGAGAGAGGGAGGATAACAAAAAAGAGGGAGGGGGGTCCGCCGGAGGGGCCGCCAAAAGGCCTCCGGTGGGGCGCCGTGGCCGTTGGGCGGCGTAAACGCCTCCCGCGGCTCCGCGCGTAGAACAGGGGCGATCCGCCCATGTTTCCTTTTTTTTTAAATATTTTTCAAAATGAAGCTAACATGTCGTTTGCCGGCTTCACTTTTGCCGGCTTCATTTTGAAAAATGTTTTAAAAAAAAATGAAAAACAGAGACGGATCGCTCCTGTTTCAGGCGTGGAGCCGAGGGAGGCGTTTACACCGCCCGACGGCCACGACGGCCCTCCGGCGGACCTCCATCCCTCTTTTTCTTCCTCTCTTTTCTCTTCCTCTCTTTTCCTCGTTTTCTCTCCTTTCTTCCCCGGCACCGGCATGGGCCGTTTTGCATGCCAGAACCGTCTCGGTTCCCCGTCGGGACGGTTTGGCACGCCCCGTACCGGACAGTTCGGTCCGGTACGGCATTCTTTGTGGGCTCAACCTGGATCATTGAATTTCATTACCCTTCATATGTCTTAGAAATGTTATAACATACCAAATAATTGTTGAGGGTTCAAAATTTTATCTCTCAGTTCATGTGTTGGATAAGTTATCTAGCATCCACACAAGTTTTTGCCTAACAAAAACAAAAGAGGCAACATGGAACTAGTTATCTTTCTAATCAAAACTATGGATATTGACGAGATTTAAGACATGCTTCATCATCTTGAGATTTGTGAAATTTAACATTATACTAAAGTGATAAATAAAACCAATCTTACAAGTGTGTCCTGCAATGGTTGTTGAAAGAGAAATCAAGTCTCTTGGACTATTCTTATGAACAGCTTTAGAAATATATTGATTCTTAAAATTTTGATGAACCACTGCTTCGTCTGGTGTCTACAATATAAATGTATGATTCATTTACTACTAATTTTACCAGATTGAAAATTTTTATGCTCAAAACTGAAATTTATAGATCCAATGTCACATTCCGTAAAAATTTATGATACATGTATATGGTGTACTCAATGTGTATGAGTCTGCCCCACAGATGTATTGGAAATGATACCTTAGGATGGATGTAAAGCTAAACAAATTGCAACCCAGTGGAAAAGAAAATTTACTTGGAACTAGAGCATTGATCTCATCTGAAGATCCAACAAAGCTGACTCCCAAATAAGAAACCGATGCCCCACGCAACTCCTCAAAGTGTTTTAACTTCTCTTGAACTTTGTTTTTTCCCACGAGTTGTATGGATACACGTTTCTTGCTAGTTGAAAGAATGTACATTTCATCTGGATAATTGATCATAAACATAATTTCAATGTAGGTTCTGAAACAGGTAAGAGTTAATACATATCCAGAATATAAAGAAAAAATAAACATCAGACAGACAGTATAGGAAAAGTGAAGTTCATAGACTAGGAAATTAGAATGAACATTTTAAAGACATTTGAATTGGGATTCTTAAAATTCCAAACAATGCTGAAGTTTTTAATGCTCACAAAATTTTACCAACATGACATAACATTAAGCAAACATATTTTCGGCTCTTCGACAATCAAGCTAACGTTGCTATTTCTTTAGTCAACAGAAAGATTACAAGAAAGATTTTCTTGCAACCTAGTTAAGTAGTTATATTTGCAACAATTCAAGATTATAGTATAGAGTTTCTAGCATATATAAAGAAATTAAAATGCTGCTGGTAAGAACGTGCTTCTGTACTACAAGGTGACAACTTCGCGACCATATCCAACACTACTGATGACATCTCAGGAACCTATTGGTGCAAATGATAGGCCCTAAACCCCATCGATAGGATTTTTTCCAAGCTCATTGCACGTTCCATCACTTTGCTAGAACTCAGAAATCTTGCCGAAAAATCTTCAAAAGTAAATTAAAAGATTTTTTTTATTTTCTTGTTTTGTTTACTCTAATTCGATCTCACCTTCTTCTTCCTTGGTGGAATCTCCTCGGTACCGTAGATGGAGCGCCTCGATGAATGAGATCCCGGCGCTGAGGTTCTTGGAACGGACGAACGAGGCCGACCTCTCGCCGGCGGCGGCGAAGTACCGGACCCCATTGACGGACCCGTCGTGCTTCCCTTCGCCGTCATCCCAGTCGACGCCCACCCATGCCCCAGCGTGCCCCTCCACTGCTCCGACGTACCGCACCGTCCCCGTCCGCCGGGGGTTGCCCATGGCGTGGACCCTCTGACCGACCCGAAACCCGGCGTCGTCCGCCGCCACCGGTAAAGCCCCATCGTTCCCATTTGGATCGGAGGCCGGGAGCTTCTCGGAGGATTCGTCCATGGCAGCGCGCCTCCTCAACTAGGGTTTTGGGAAATGAACTGAAAAGAGAGTGGCAGTTCCATTTTTTTATTTAAAAAGAGAAAAGAAAAGGGAAAAAAAAAAACCGCCTTTTTGGTGTCAGTGGTCAGTATGCCGCCTTCTGTACATATTGGTCGGTTCTAGGAATTAACCTCCATCACAACGCATTTGCAAAAGAGGACACGTTTATGGTGAAGTCCTTAATTTTTAAATTATTTTTAAAAGTTTAAGAATTCTTAATGACAAAGAATTTTATTGCTTTAAATACAAATAAGAAATAATATTAGTGCAAATGCCATCTCAGCATTAACATCCATATAGCATTTCACTAATTTACAAAGACCAAAATAAATTTTTTATTCTTAATTTAAATCTCCATGTCATCTAATGCAAATAATGGTGGGGGAGTCTTTGGTTTGTCTCTCGTTGCAAGAGAGTCGTATAACTCAAGAAAAAAAATGATGTGGTGAAAAATTTATTAAATTTTAAGATATTAAATTAATAAAAAATAAAAAAAATTTATGTATCACGAGTAATGCAGAACACACACCATCCAAAGTGATTAGCTCACGCATGAGATTGAAAGTGCTGATAGTGTATAAAAAATATCACTAAAAAAAAAAAATTTCCATGAGCATTAGTAGTCACTTTAAGCATTTTTCTTAATATAATATTGATTTATTCAAAAACAATGATATAATTTTAAAAAACACATTCATGTGACACTATCATTAACATTATCATATTCAATAATAATTGTTCCAACAATAATTTTATCATCAAAAAAAATCCTAGACTGGAAAATTAATTATCTTCTCTTAGATTTTCTTATTTTAAAACCTATAATTGTAATAATGTTCTTGCAAGATGGACTTTGTCTATTCTTTTTGATGTTATTGACATCTGAAGCTGATTGACAATAATGGTTTGTCAAAATCACAATAGAGAGCTGGAAGATTTTTTAAATCACCAGAATGTATCAATATCTTAACTACCTTATAAACACTAAAATATGGAACCTGGCTTAGGGGTTCGTTTCAAAAACCATGATTTTTTTTTTTTGTTCTATGATTTTCAATATAATCTTATCCTTTATGAAGTTTGAGAGTAGAAAAATGTAGAATATTGTTGTGATTACCAAGAGGCTGAAACTCCATGATGGAAAATAATAAGACGGTTCTAGGTTCTAGTATTTAAATGGTACATCCCTACTTATTAAAATCTAGACCATTGCAATGCTGATAGACCGTGCCCCCCCATCTCCTGTCCCCCATCTCTATGTCTATATCTGTATCCATATGCAAACACAACCTAGTTAGACGGTCTTTATATAAGCATATGAGAAATTCTTTATGCACCTGCACCGCCTGTGGTGATTGTCTCATGCACAAGATCGAAAAAAAAAATTCATATGCCATGCCTTAGCCCCATATGTGAGCCAATCACCGCGGATGGTATGCGCATTCTGCACCACCCGGGTGCACAAACAATTTCTCTTTAACTTGATTGATCTATCTCGGTCCCGCTCATGTGAGGTTGAAGAAAAGATCCTATAGATGCAGGATTATAAATTCCAGCTCACATGCTTTTACTCTATTGTTATAGAACTCCTCGTATGGAGGAATGAACTATATTTCACATTTCCAGGCTTTTAACACCATCTCCAACCAGCAGTTATGAATAGATATTCTTAAATATGCAACTCACATCCCCAAGAACAGATATATCCGTCCCACCCAATTAAGGAGCTTCCTCAAGGTACCTAGGACTCATAATTCATGACCTTAGCCTACTACAAGTGATTTCGTAGATAACTCGGAGAAAACTTTTCGAACGTTCTTCTTCTGGCAATTTAAGAAGCTTTGCAACTCTGGAGAATGATGCTTGGTGCTTTATGAGAGCATCTTCATTTGTCTCTGTCCATGGTTCCTTTTGGAGCTTTGGTGGTGACATTGCCCACTGCATTGCCCATATGCCGAGTGGGCGCATGTAGCAAATGGATCGGTATTGGTCATCATTGTTCCAAGCTTCAGGAGTCTGAAAGGAATACCTGTTGTTCAAATTAGACAGTTAGATATTGGTGATGGGTAAAGTGCAGAGGTATCAACATTTGAAATAACAACGGCCAAAAAATGAAACAGCAAGTAGAGATGGATATAAATAATTGCCTTTCCTTCATATTTTCAAGGAAGTCCCACCGGACAAACAATTTAGATTGTATTTGATAGGCAATTTAATGTGGTAATCTAGATTATTGCGTTTGGTATGCTTTTTGCGTGAAAATCCAAATTGCATTGGCAATCTAGATTGCCTCATGAGAGACAATCTAGATTTTTTTGAGGGGTGGCTATCCAGATTATCACTTTTTTGGCATTATTGCAATAAAAATTTTGAATCAAATTATCCCTCAAAAAAATCACACAAAACCTATTGCCCAACCCTCCCCCCCACCCCTTTGCCTACCTGTGGCTCCTCCGCCCTTGTCCCCCACCCTCCCCCTCCCCCCCAACGGCTCCTCCACGCCATCCCCACCACCCCCATGGCTCCACACGCGCCCGCCCCATCCCTACCCCCTAGCGCCTGCGGTTCCCTACACCCCTCAGCTCGTCATTTTTTCATGCCACCACCTCATCCACATCACTTCCGTTACTTCTTATCAGAGAAAAAGAGCACCCAGACAAAATTATTGAGATAATTTTGAAATTTGATTTCACATTATCGATATCTAATTGTCACATCAAACAATGTCAATCAAGATACCAAATACAATAATCAACATTACTAACAATTTAATGGTGGCAATCTATCCTGAAGGCAATCCATGTTACTTTCTAAGATTGCCTGGCGATGCACCAAATGCAACCTTATAATATCATGTAAGTCATCTGCCACGACCCTTATCAAAACATACATCCGCCATCAATGCTAACCCTTGCAGCTTATATCCATGTTATCTTATAATCTTTGCATCCTTTTCCTATCCCTTTTTTTTAAAAACAAAAAAAAAAAAAATCGAATGCCCACCCCCCCCCACCCCTCCAACTGGTTGAGGTTCCTCTATCTTCAATTCTTCACTGCACCCATTTGTAACATCTTATATGGTCTCCACTTCCCGGTCCTTGATTCATCCAGGTCTTCTATTTTTTGCACTTTATTCACCTTAGCTGCTTAGCACATATCTTCTATACCCGACATGTAAGACCAGCTGCAGTATGACCATATTTGTGTCCTATTAAATTTTTGGTTGACTGATCAATTCTACAGGATGTCTTTTGACTCTATCTCTTTATTGTTTTATGATTACCAAAATAGAAAAAATGATTAGACTACTCAGAATCTTGCCCATTGGTTTTGAGTCTTTTGACGGCCTAGCTCATTTCTGTATCAAATAAAATTGCAATGCATATACTTCAACTTTATCCTTCCTTTTCAGTTCTTATCCTACTTCCTTCCATTATCCCCATCTAGCATTTAACCATGACCTCATCACTTCCATTGACACTATACCAAGTACCCACTAAAAGACATGCAAAATACCAAGTACCCACTAAAAGACATGCAACCTAATACCTCCACCCAGTCAGTAGTAATTTCACATATAACAAGGGTAAAGAGATGCTAAAAGGGCCAGAAACAATGGTGTCTAGGGGCATCCAAAAAATGGTGTTGCTAACCAGTTATTCAATGTAAAATTTGAAGAAAAGCACCAATTTAAATTCAACTCCATAAATGACTTGAATCAAGGTAAGGATGCACGAGGAATTAAATGATTTTTCAGTTCCCTGTCTATTCCTGATTTGGTGCATATGAGGCACACATCAGAAATATTGACCATCTGAGAAAGTTCTATTTGCTTTGACATGGTATACCGATCAGAAGTTCAGGCAACTGATCCAGGCTGGTAGGAAAATCTGATAAATGGAATGTATTGGCTGCAGATGATATGTAACCTACTCATAGCATCTTTTTTGCCAATGCAAGGCATAAAAATTACAACTATTACTTTCAGAACTAGGAAAAGTAACAAATACTCACCCAAGTCCTTCCTGAGACCAAGCAGCATCATAGATCCCTTGTGCAGTTCTAAATCCTATTTCTACCATGCCTTCTTGTATCATAGAAGCAGCAACCGAATAAGTCACACCAGGCCATATCTCTCTCGATTGCATTGCGGACATGTCAACAGTACCATCTGGCCTCATCCCATTAACTGCTCCTCTCTTTCCATCCTTGAACTTCAAAACATTGAAACTGAAAACTCTTTCAAGTGCACTTTGTGCTTTCTCTTTATCAACAATTGGCATAAGACCACATGCTTTAGCATACCTGGAAAATGGTTAAGTCAGTTTCTTAGGGAATCTTTTGCAACTTTTACCAATTAGAGACAGATTGAGTTTCCCTGTGCTACCACATAGTTGTAAAGAGAGACACCACACTACCACTTCAACAAGAAAAAAAAAAAAGAATTAGAGAAAAGGAATACATGTTGCAATTGGTTATTTAAATAATCCACAATTCCACTTGTTCTACAGAAGATTTGGAGCTCAAATAGAAAAAAATGAAATGCAAGTAGAAAGATTGTTGAGCAGGAATTCAGATTGAATTGTGTTATGAGGATGATGAGATAATGATGCACATCCATTTTACAAGGGCATTGACTGGGAAAAGAAATCAGAAAACATCATAGAAAAAAATTTGCTTTTCAGAAATTAGTGCAAACAAATGTACTTTTATACACAGAGGAGTACATCAGAGTAGACAAAATCCACTTAAGAGTGAGGATGTTGATATAATTAGAATTAACTAAAAAAATAATTCCTTGAGGAAAAAAGGAACTCCTTTCGCTGAATAAAGTAGCACGGTTGAATTAATATGGAAACACATACCATTGTCCAGCCAATTGATCTGCTTGGATAGATGAGCTTGTCTTGCCACCACTATTGTCATAATTGAAGTAAGAACCATTCCACAGCTTCTCATACACAGATTTTGCCTTTTGATATTTGTTCCAGAAAAGTTCTTCTGAGGATTTGTCACCTACTTCACGTGCCATGGCTGATGCAGCCTGTAAAGCAGCCACCCAAAGTCCTCCACTGTAGGCACTCACACCAGTCACCGACCAAACATCATAAGTCTGATCAGGAAAGCCTTCATTTTCTATCATCCCATCTTTATCCTTATCAAACTGATCCATGTATGCCATTGCCAT